>NC_092354.1:82295361-82425361 GCF_963676685.1 Mytilus edulis | reverse complement strand
ACTGTCCGACGTTAGAATTCAGGATAGCCCACTCTTTTAAGTTGACTGTTAGGATCCTCTGTTATCTAAGCGATATATTTCCCATCTTTTAAGTTTATGGTTTGGTTTTTATTCTATCAAATCCTTTAATAACATCAAGCTGGCTGATAATTAAATTTACAATAGATAAAAAGGAAAATTCAATCAGCATTCAAACATCCATCTACATATAAGAGAGACAAACAATTTAATATACATGAGTATCCAAAGCAACAAATGAACAACATGATTCAAAATTAGAAATATCAACATACACGTATTCCTGATGATTTTGTATATAAATCATGTTGCATAATATTTTAAACATAGCTTGATCACTTAAACCTACTTTTTCGTTATAACAAAATGCAATGTACCGATTTCTCAGCGAATTTCACATTTTCTGTAATAACATTCACCAGCCGCGTAAATGTTGAAAAGTCTAAATACACAAACAATATATGGAATATCATTATACAACATTAAAATATGATGTTTGGAACTCTTATCCTCAATAAACAAAAATGGCTATATATATATATATACCTATCACGTCAATGTTTGCTTAAAAAACCTTCTTCATGTACGCACGAGCTAAACAATTATCTTAAGCAAATAACATGAATAACATACGCAAAAACGCTTTATAGATTAATGCCAAAAATGGATCTTGAAAGTATCCGAAAGACATTTTTTTAATAAATTGTACAATATCAATAACACGGTTTAAAAATAACAAACGATTCTAATTCAGCTGGTCTTCTACAAAAACTCCTCAACAAGTTCAGAATATTTGTTAAATATATATAGATAAAGACGAATATATTTTGCAACGCAAACCTATACAGTAAAAGGCAAATCTATTGTGCAACGAAAACATATATATATATATAAAAAGACAAATATATTGTGCAACGAAAATATATCATACAACGGAAATGTATATAATAAAAGATATATATTATATTTTGCAACGAAAACATATAGTAAAAGACGAATATATGTAATCTTACTGTAATAGTCATCATTAGAATGATGAAACCCTATCTTTTGAGTGACTGTTGTTGTCAACGTATATTTACTCAGCCTAACAAAAGTTCACTTGGAAACTTTGTTATAAACAATGTCATAATATCTGTTCCTGTCAGAACACATATTCTATACCCTTAATTCCTTAAGGAACCAATACTGTAATATTTGGTCCAGTGGAAATTATATTATAGAATATTTCTTCCACTTGAAAATCATATTGTGAGGGAAGTTTTATTTCGTGACATTGTCGCCTGATCTAATGTTGTTGCCTTCAATGTAAAGGATTAGAAGCAAAATGGCTCTATTTTGGCCTAAATATTATTGCAAACGAAAAAGTGTCCATACATATCTATAACCTACGCTAAGGTAAAAAGTGTTCAGAAAATAAACAAAAAAATCACATTTAACGAGTTACCATGGTCACTGGTATTAAAGAGATAATAGTAACTGCAATTACGATTATCCCAATATGGCGACGGCAGATATAGGTAAAATCTTTACAGTCATTTTACTCAAATGTAGCATGTTTTTGTCACTAGTTACTCAGCTGCAAGGTTTTTCTATACCATTTCATCATATTTGAATCGTAACGGTGCACTGGAATTGTCTAGGCGCTTTGAAAATTGCCGTTGAAAAATTCGGGATGATAATCGTAACTCGGAAAAAAAGATAATCGTAATTATGGTATTAAAAAATGCGAAGATAATCGTAACTGGATAGTGTTTTTTAATATTGACACTAAAAACGTATATCTGATAGCATGCACATGATGAAATTATGGTGATGAATTAATCACGTTTCAACATCTTATGACATATCTGTTTGTGCATATATTATTAATAGTTCTAATGAAAACAGCTACATACTATTATATCATAAAATTGGAAGGTTGAACAAGCTTTAAGAAATTTGGATATGGAAAAAACACGAACTATGTTAAAATACAGAAAACACCCAAGAACTAGGAATGTCACAAAATATGGGAATGAGCGATGAGGCAATTTTATAGGAGTTATGATATATGGCAATACTTGTCAGGGGAAACGCATGTGTCACCCTACATCAGATTTGTGATTAATAAAATTGAGAATGGAAATGGGGAATGTATCACAGAGACAACAACCCGACCATACAAAAAACAACAACAGAAGGTCACCAATAGGTCTTCAATGTCGCGAAAAATTCCCGCACCCGGAGGCGTCCTTCAGCTGGCCCTAAGACTTTTAAAGAACATTGATTTATCCTGAATATAGTAAATATAATAATTATTGTTTTAAATCATTTAATGCAGGTGGCTATGTGTGCTATTTCTTCCCCCGGGAAGCGACTGCTGGTTCAATTCTAGTCCATACCCGTTATGCCATAATGAAGTAGGAAAGACGTTTAGTATTCGCCAGAGACAGTTTGACGAGAAATTAAGAACAATAGTTTTGCACTTTTGGGATATGGGATATTGCTACCCCCCCTCCATTTTCTCCCACAAAAACCCCACCTTAAACGCGCACATAACATTGAAACTTTGAAAACAATTAGAATATCTACTTACCACAATATCTGACCCGACAGCTGCTTCATTGTCAATATATTGAACAGGTACATAGATATAGGAAGAGGCGGTGTGAGTACTAATGTGACAACTCTCCATCCAAATAACAATTTCAAAATAGTAAACCATTATAGGTTATTATGACCTTCAACATGTATACATGAAAAGGTAATACATATTGTTGTCTGTTATAATGGCATTTTTCAATAAAAGTGTGAATTTCAGACATAAAAAAATTAAAAATCAACTTGTCGAAATTTTTATTTCTAGAGTTATTTTGAATACCTCTAATGTAGACATGTTTGTAAATAAAAATAAAAAGTGCAATCTTAAATACTCTTTAAAATGATATCATTTTCATAATGTACGTACTGTTTCACAGGAGACATTTGTCCACTACGAAACTGCTTTTAAACGCACATCTTATTGCATTTTAATGTCTCCTATAGACATTCTAGTTTGTTTTACTTTATAAAATAGAAAGATCTCATTTTTTTCTGAATGTGAGAACCATTTTTTATCGATAAATATAAGACAGTACTTCACATATAAACGTACAACTTATGTTACGTAGTGGACATTTTCATGAGTGTAGAGTGGACAAAACCGTTGGGATCGTAGTGGACAAAAAGTTTCGTAGTTGACATCAACCCTATACTATGTTGATAACATACTGAAAATTACATGAAACTAATCCTTGCTATTTGTTTTGCACGAATAGAATTGAAAAAAATAAAAATCTCCAATACTTGTTTCGTAGGTGACCGTTTTGTAGTGGACATATTTACATGTTTTTTTTTCCCCACAATCTCCATATTGCAATAGTAACAAGAATGATTATATTCATAAAAACACGTATTAAGCTGTACACTGATTTTGTTTCATAATTTTAGAACCAGATACTGAAGGAGATTTGAACCGTTTCGAAGTGGACATTAACAAAAATACGGTATCACTCTGGTCTATTTGATGTGCTCTGTTTTGTCAACAATTAAAGTGCCGTTATTAAAACATCATTTCTTTTGTAAGACCCTTTTGTTTATACAAATATATTTGTATCTCTTTTCATTGAGCATGAATGTTGAATAGGGCGTCTAGGGCAATGCCAGGAATCCATAGCTTATTAGTCCCTCTAAAAATATTATGTTTCTTTGCTTAAAAAATGTTAAATCTAATTCCATGTACTGACTGCACAAAAAATTACTTGTAAAAATCAAAAACGTTTTTTTTAAAATGGCTGGGACAAGAAATCACGGTTTTGTAAAAAAAAAAAAAACGCCAATAAATCGAGAGATATATAAGTAAATTTGTCTTAAATATTAACCTGTAAGTTTCTTCATTTATTTTTATTTTCCGTTAATGTCATCAATTAACTGGACATTTGCATTTTAATACACACAATACCATTGAAATGCTGAAAGACACATTTAATTTTTCAGTAACTATTATCCGATAAAGAAATTACGATTATCAAACAAGAAAAAATCCATAGAGTTACGATTATCATCCCGAATTTTTCAACGGCAATTTTCAAAGCGCTTAGACAATTCTAGTGCACCGTTACAATTCAAATATGATGTAATGGTATAGAAAAATCTTGCAGCTGAGTAACTAGTGAAAAAAACATGCTATATTTTAGTAAATTGTCTGTAAAGATTTTACCTATATCTGCCGTCGCCATATTGGGATAATCGTAATTGCAGTTACTATTATCTCTTTAATACCAGTGCATGGTAGCATACCATGACATTTTGTCTATTTTGAATAAATTCTTGATTATAGCTTGTTTTACCTCTACTTTTGGGTATATATTAGATAAGAAAAGTATGTGCGCACCCGAGAAAACAACTTTATATATTTTTTGAGAATATTTCAATAGTTTTAATAAATAGTCTATTGTTTTGTTTTTGACTGGGCACTATATGTTTCGACAAAGGAAATATAATGGAAAAAGGCATAAACTATGCAGTTTTCTTTGTCTTCTCTAAAAGAAATGCGTATTGTGACGTTATGTCACTACTCCTGTTATCTAACTTATATGATTTTTGTCGAGCCTGCAACTTTTGTCGCAAAAGGGGGACATACCGATCCTATATTCGCTCTGTGGTTATAAAGGAAGTCAAGAATCTGATGTTCCGTAGTTGTCGTTTGTTGATGTGGTTCAGAAGTGTTTCTCGTTTTTACATTTTTTTTATATATATTAGACCGTTGGTTTTCCCGTTTAAATGTTTTACACTAGTAATTATTTGGTGCCTTTTATAGCTTGTCGTTCGGTGTGAGCCAAGGCTCCGTGTTGAAGACCGTACCTTGACCTATAATGGTTTACCTGTATACATTGTGACTCGGATGGAGAGTTGTCTCATTGGCACTCATACCACATCGTCCTATAACTATATTGTATCCAGAAGTATATTTTGTAAAAAAAAATCCTGTTTATCCGTATTTTACTTAAAAATGGACTTAGTTTTTCTGCCAGTGAACATTACATTCACTCTGTGGTTAAAGTTTTTAAAATTTTAATATATTTCTTTAACTATCATGGATTTGTACCAATCGTGGATAGAAGCTATTTATGATCAAAAGCTAGTATCTAGAATAGGTAGAAGGAAATTTTGTAAAAAAATATTACCCGTTTTTCCGTATATTACTTATAAATGGACTAAGTTTGTCTTCCAGTTAACATTGCATACAGTCCGCAGTTAATTTTTAAAACATTTATTAGATTCATAAGTCATCCTGGATTTTTACCAAATTTGGATAGAAGCTTCTTACAATCAAAGAATAGTATCTAGAGGACAAAATTTAATATTTTTGTCCGCATTTTTGTTGAGTCTGCGCCTAACAGCAAAAGTAGGCGAGACACTGGGTTCCGCGGAACCCTTACGATTTTTTCATATCAAACAGTCCATCATTGTTTCGTTATTTTTCTTTTTTTTGCTTTGGTTTTCTTCCCATTCTACTTGCGTACAATCTGCCTTTTCATCTAAGGTAAATTATTGCTCTTAGATTAACAACATTTTCTCAAAAATATATTTCTAACTTCTTTGAGTCTCAAACAGAAAAGGATGGGATTGACTGAGTGTACTATAAACTGTAGTATTGAAATTATGATATATATTGCAACCATATTGTGAGAATATTGACACAAGGTCTGCAGTATAATGGTGTAAATCTGTAAAGGGCAGTAGATGACAATATAAGTTATGATTACAAATGAAGCTATGCGGGATTGAGACCGTTGGTGAGTTGACGTGGTAAGATTTGATGACATGACGCTCTTTACTGCCATAACTAGCATTGCCAATGCTAGTGAAATTATCGTTATACCATTTAATATCATAAAATCGACATTTACTAGGACTATAGAGGTATTCGAGGCTTCATCATCTCGGCATTTTCTAACATCTAAAAATGCCATAGTCGGTTCTAAGAACAAACTTGCTACGTAAATAAAACAGATTAAATTTCTGATGTTTTTCTTTGTATGATATATGCGTGCTTTCAAAGGAAATAATGCAATAAAAATACGTTGAAAAGACAAAAGACTCAAATGTAAAGTGAACACATTTCGGATGAAGGTTCTAATGCATTGCACTAACACACATTGGAGAGTGGAATCAATATAAATAGTAAAGACATTGGAACAGTGTGATAGGCTGTAAATTAATAAATCAATCCCGTGGCAGAAGGAAATTCTCGAAAACTGTTAATAGTTGCAAAAATAGGTGAGTCAAATGACTTTGATACGAACGACATCCCTACAATAAGGAGGTTTCCAATGGCTATCATTGCACTGCATACTAAAACAATTATCAAATACAAATATCTTAACCAAATTATAGAATACATTTCATAGCAAAAGGCAGCTTCACGATACGTCCCAAGTATGTTAACGAAACTATTGCTGACATTACTTGATTGGTTAATATATTGATTAAAAGAGTTTAACATATCTTGATGTAGGTCATTAGAAAAAGTATAATCGTTGAAATCTTCAATAGTTGTAAGGTTGTTCAGTATATTGTCATCTGTAAAATTGTGTTCGATATCTAGAAAGAGATCCGAAACGTTGAATGGGACGACAGTACACAATTTATTAGTCACTTGACCTGAAAAAGACTAAAAAAAAGAAAAGCAATTACCGAAAAAACTTTAAATATTTAATACATGATTGATAATCTAAAAGTGAGACACCATTTACTTTATCATAGCAACGAGCCATACAAATTAGCCTAGAGATATTGATACATCTTTCATCATTCATACAATTTTAAAATCAAACGTTATATCAGACAATTAATACTAATTAATACTTATCTATTTGTAGTTTAAAAATATTTAATCAACAAAATTTTACTGTTTCCTGTTCGATTATAACGTTCACTGGCTTATTTAGACTTGTTCAGTATAAAATATGTTTATTTTTCATTTCGTTTTACACTAGAATATATTTAATATTTACTCTTTCAGAACACTTGATCCCTTCGGTTTCTGTGGCGTTCCTGGTAAAGTTGAAATCATCACTTTGTAATTTTTACGGACGCCATCACGAGTTGGTTGACCGTTATGGAATATCCGTTTCACAGATGATATCGGATATGTTCCTTATGTCGTAACTACAATCCCGTTCACTTTTCACGAATGTGACCTACCGAATAAGACTATTTACCCCTATTTGTGACATTTTTGCCTATTGTTTTTGTTTGTTTTGTTCACACATCGTTGTCAATTTAATGGAATTTGATGCAACTGTCATACAAGTGAGAGGTTTAGCTAGCTTCAGGTTCAATCCACCATTTTCTACATAAAAAATGCCTGTACCAAGTCAGGATATGACAGTTGTTATCCATTCGTTTGATGTGTTTGAACTTTTGATTTTGTCATTTGATTGGGGACTTTCCTTTTTGAATTTTCCTTGGAGTACGGTATTTTTGTGATTTTACTTTTTGCTTAGTCTTTCGTTTTACAAGTTATGAAGTGTATACTGTTGGTCTTTTTATTGTTTGTCTTTTTTTGTCATGGTATTGTCAGCTTGTTTTCGAGTTAAAATAACCATTTGGTGGCATATGCCTTTTTTTTTAAGTACAAATAAAGGCAACAGTAGTATACCGCTGTTCAAAGCTAAGTCAATGGACAAAAAGCAAAATCGGGGTAACAAACTAAAACTGAGAACATTTTTCATATTCTATTGAACTAAAATCATTGTATAGATAACTGACAATCTAAGAACCTCTTTTTAAAAGCCTATTGAGGCATTTTTCAATGGGCCGAACTTTCATTCGATATAATTTATTTACTTCACTATTGAAAAGAAGCATTAATTACATATTGTTTATAATTATAAAGATTATGAAATTGTGATTGGGTTATGTTTGACGCAGCATTGTATTTTTAATAAGATTCCGGATGTCAATATTCTACTGTAGATAAACAAATATGGTCAATTATCCATTCGTTTGATGTGTTGGAGCTTTTGATTTTTCCGTTTGATTAGGAGCTTTCCGTTTTGATTTTTTGTTTTTGTTATTTAACTTGTTCTCGTACCATAGCATCAACATAACCACTTGTACAGCACCAGACGTATATTGTGACAATACATGTCTTTTTAGTGATGGTCGAGGGAAAAGGGAAAAGTGCTTTAAATCGTATTCAAACAATGATTAGATAGCAAACAAGGACAAACAGTATAGCCAAAACCGGAGAAGGAATTATAGCTTTGCTTTGAATCAGAAAGATATATTCCTTTATTTAAAACAACTTAAAAAAAAATCTTGAACTGAACTCGTGATACCCTCGTGGACTTACAGACTAACGACAAAGGTAATGACCTCAATGGTCACAATAAATTAAGCGTTTCGTACTATACATTTCATGCAATCATTAAAACCATTGTATACCATATGTTAGACCAAAATGTAAAAGAAGGGCGAAAAATACCAAAAAGGCATTCAAACTCATAGATCGAAAATATACTGACAACGCCCTGTCTAAAAAAATAAAAGAAACACAGACAAATAATAGTACACAAGATAGAAAACTACAGACTAAGCCAAACGAACCCCACCAAAAACTGGGTCTATTCTCAGTTGATCAGGAAGGGTAAGCAGATCCTGCTCTACATGTAGCACCCAGTGTGTTGCTCGTGTTATTACAAACCCGGTTATTATATATAATAGTCTAATTCGGTAGATCACATTCATGAAAAGGAAACGGGATTGTAGTTAAGACATAAGGAACGTATACAATAACATCTGTGAAACGGATATTCCATAACGGTCAACCAACTCGTGATGGCGTCTGTAAAATTTACGAATGGATGATTTAAGTTATTACGTAATATAGAAACCAACTAAGATATGTTAAGAATGACAATCAAATGTTTGCAAATAGTATAGTAATTTCTTTAATGTTGAACACTAAACTTTGCTTTCTAGATTAGATTGGTTTTCTGCCATAGAGAAAGGAATCAATTTGTTGTTGAGAATTCAATTGAAGGTGGATACTTTTTGGCTAGAATTCTCCTAATCTCTGCCAAAATGTAGATTCTATTTTTTTTTTATTTTAAGATATAACATAAAAAATGGGTCATCGTGCAATTTTAAAGCTTAATGGTTCAATTTTGCATAGATTATTTTTCACAAAATACCTTTTTGTGAATAGAAATATTGAGAAATCAAAAAAGCAAAAAAAATATAGGGGTCAATGTGCTTGTTGTCGAGATATTAGCCATTTAATTTTGGCGGGAAAATGTTCTCTCTTGATTTTTCATAGCTTTATCAGTTACCAGTTAAAATTCTCAAATACTATTAAAAAATAAATAGGGTTTTATAAGACTTTGACAAATAGCTTATAATTAAACATGTAAAAGATTAAAAAAAGAAAAATGGGAGTTTAAGGCATTCAAATAGATAAATCCAGAGGATTTCGAAAATCTGACAAAAATTTTAAAATATGACAAGCAAACGTCCTTAATCAATTTATGATTGCATGGCTCTCTGAATTACCAATATATTGATATTAAGAACACTGTCTCACTCGTAGTAAGTATTACTGACACGAGAATAAAATATGCAGGGTGTATGTAGCGAGGAAAATATTTTATTTACTACAACTGGCGATTTATAAACATTAAAATGACTAGTATTGTTGTTAATTTTAGTAACTGCTATGAAAATTGTTCTTTACCTGTGCTGGAATCGACAATGCTATCAGGTGAAGTAAGTCATCACTTGTGAAATTACTGTTTCGTAGCTCTGATAATACCTGAAAACATGAAAAAATTAAACACAACGCTTGTTATTTCTTAATCCTCAATATTTTTCAATTTCGCATTTCCGCTCTGTTTAAATTGTTACAGTCGAGCGTCACCGATGCGCTTTTTGAAGGCAAAACGTGAGTCTGGCGAAGAACATCTAAATCCTGGTATTTGTGACGAGTTGAGTATACATATTGCATCTGTAGACAAGATATAAACACAAAATATGAACAGTCTTGAACAGGTTTTAAGAATTAATCTTTGTCAAAAGATAGTGAGACTTTGTCTTTTAAATGTGCTATATGAAATCTTATAAACGTGACTATGCAGCATTATTCAGACAAAGCACCGAGAACGGATACTCGTCTCCGTATATGGATGTATTATCGGTCATCACAACCAATTGTGTATCTTAAATGAAAAAAAATAGGCAAATAGGGCGCTATCGGTAAATTTACAAATATGAACACATCTACATATATATGACAGGAATAAGCTACATACCCTTAAAGACATGACTGTTTTAGCTCCTCTGATGTATATGATTTGAAAGGATGCTGCCTGAAAGAAAACAGAGATAAAATAATTGAATGCTGCAAATATTCAATACTTTAGGATAAAAGGAACTCAATATTTAGACTAAGACAATTAGTGCAGGTAAAAATGAATTTCGAAGAGAAATAGGACATAGCTTGGGTAGTAGTAAACTATGATAAGAAGCCATTTATGTTTAGACAGATACAAAACAGTCCGGAATGCGGTTCGATAAAATTGCTCTCCTTGTTTATTTCGCTCTCCTGTCAAATCATGTAATTTCGCTACCTCCAATGGTAGACGCTACAACGATGGGTGTCGTCAAGAAAGGTACGATAAATGGAATCAGCTAGGAATTAGACGATCATCATTGGTATAGGTGAGTTCTTTAATAGTTCTTACTTTGGGATAAATGCATGTTTTGGATTAATTCATAATCAGGAAAAGCTGAAAAGGAAAGAAACGTGTTGCTACGTGAATCCGGAAAGGCCGGGACGAATTAAAAAAAAAATCTAGAGACGATCGTTCTGAGTGTGCCACCTACACATTCAAACGTGTACACAAGCACAGTATTCCCTATCTATGTAATGTGTTTTCATAATTATGTGATATAGGGTAAAAAAAGGTAGCAGTTTTTTGTGTCTTGTTGTTAAGCATTTCCATGGGAGATAATGTTATTTTTCACGGTGTGTTTGATAGGTTTGTTACATTGTAACATTACATAATACACACTCATGAAGTGGATAAAAAAAGCCTCCCACACTGAATTTCAATTATTCTATTTACCGTAGTGCTAATAGAAAGCTTAAGTTGGTTTGTGAAGACCATTTTGAACAACCTTCTTTCGAGGAAGATTGGTAATTATATTCTTTTAATAACAAAATAACCTAGTAGTGCTGATAGCTATAGTTATCAAATTTATATATGATAAGATCTCGTTGATAAAATAAATTATTATACCTAACATATATTTTAAACAATTCTATTGGGTGAAACGTTATCACGTGACATGGAATAACTCAATTGCAAGGAAGGACGAATTTGATAACACTAAAAAATTCAACCAGCGGTGAATAACCCTAGCTATTATTCACCGGCGAATAACCTTTTGAGTTTGTTGATTTGTTGTTGAGTAATCTCACATGAAAATGACGTCACAAACGTAAATAAACAAAATGGCAGCGTTCACGTTGCATTGGAAGCCCATCGAGAGACGAGGGAAAAAGGCATTGAATAGAGTGATGATATCACTTTCAAAGTAACGGTCCTTTTCAGGGCCATTAATATTTTACAAAAAGATTCTACCTTTGTTGTACATTCGAGAAATTCTAGAACACAAATGAATTTTCAAACATGTATTAAGTTTAAAGAATATAGAATGAAAGTGTTCGAAAGGCCTTTCCACGGTTAGTTCGGTATAATAAAACAATTGTGGCCCCTTAGAATCGATGAATATCCAAAATTGTCTACCCTTAAAAGTTATTTCACTTCGGGCTGCGCCCTCATTGAAATAACCTTATTGTGTTGACAATTTTTGATATTCACCTTTTCAACGGGCCATAATTGTATAATATAGATTTGATGAGGAAGAAAAGTAGCAATTTAAAGAAAGACAAATGCAGTGTTCTTGTAAAAATCAATGACACACAAAAGATTCATTAGTATGCCTCTTTTATTTAAGTACATTGATTTATATCAAGAATAGTTCCATATATAAACAAGGTAATTTTTCAAATTAATAAAGTTATACAATCATAAATAACATTTTTTTAATTATGTTATTCAACGGCTATTGACAAGGAGCGATGTTAGGAAGAGCTTTAGCTTGGACATAATATGTTGATATACAAATGTAATATAATATTTCCACTGCCACGTTATAGAAATGTAAATATCGAAATATCGGACATTTCAATTTCTGTATTAAGTAGTGTTTTTTTTAACTAATCTTTGAATGATATACGAAATCAATTAATTTATAAAGACACTTTACAGTAAAATGTGTGACCCTATCTAGTATATTCGGTGAAAAATGTATAGGTTTTGTTTCCTTTTTAAATTTTATTTCGTTATCTTATTATACCCCACGCAACGAAGTTGCGGAGGGTATAATGTTTTTGACCCGTCCGTCCGTCCGTCAGTCCGTTCGTCAGTCCTGTTTCTTGTCATCGCAACTCCTCTCAAACCACTCTAGGAGTTACGCCCGTTTGAACTTATTTACTTTAATGTACTACTGCAACAGTTTGTCATCGCAACTCCTCTCAAACCACACAACAGAATTTCACGAAACCTTTTCAGATAATAAGGACCTACTATGTAGTTGTGCATATCGACGGGAAATTGCGATTCAATTTTTTTTCTAGGAGTTACGCCCCTTTGAACTTATTTACTTTAATGTACTACTGCAACAGTTTGTCATCGCAACTCCTCTCAAACCACACAACAGAATTTCACGAAACCTTTTCAGATAATAAGGACATACTATGTAGTTGTGCATATCGACGGGAAATCACGATTCAATTTTTTTTCTAGGAGTTACACCTCTTTGAACTTATTTGCTTTAAGGTACTACTTTAACAGTTTGTCATCTCAACTCCTCTGAAAACACACAACAGAATTTCATGAAATTTTGTAGATAATAAGGACATACTATGTAGATGTGTATATTGACAGGAAATTATTATTCAGTATTTTTTTATTATACAATTTTTTTTTCTTATACTTATTTAATTTCTCCAATGACAATGTGGGCACGTGGGGTATGTGAGCGTGCTCACTAAGGTTCTTTAATTAACTATATATTTTGGCTTTCTCCCTAACTGACAAAAGGTATATCAGAATTATTGTTAGATGTTATGTCAAAGTGACAATTTTAGCTAGATATCCCAAGGACGTATATTCGATACATGTCCTGGTGTATTTCAGGGACATCCTGTCGACTAAAATTCGTATTACACAATTAAACAATACAGGTTCATGCATGGTCTCTTTATTGATGTGCACAGGTAACATTTATTGAACCACATATTATATATTAGATATATAACCGAATAGAGAAAAATATAGAGAATGACGAAAAAGGGAAATAGTTATTGCAAAGGAGCGCAGATAAAAAGAGAGTCACATTGGGAAACAAATGTTTGCATGACAAAGTTTTTGCTCGTTTTGATATTTTTAGTTATGCATAATCGCACATTGTGTTCCTAATTGATATTCACGTGCACTTATTTGATGTCTGCATAGCATGGATAATTATAACTTAAAAATAATTAAGTTTTCCATTTGTTATATCGTAGTGTTGCTGTTTCTTTATTCATGATTGTGTAAACTGTATAAAAAATCTTCATACCCGTTAAGTTATTGCCTATAGACGTTTGATTATTGTTACATACGATATATATATATATATATATATATAGAGAGAGAGAGAGAGAGAGAGAGAGAGAGAGAGAGAGAACCTTTCATGCATCTTACAGTAAAATATATGTGTCGGAGTCAAATGACATAAGAACCCTGTAATACTAGCTACTCAATATGGTTGTATTGGAATACAGATAGACAACTCATGATCCGACATCATGAATAAGTTGCCAAATGACGCTCATATTTCTTTCTACCATCATCATTTTATTCATTAAATATTGCTGTAAACATCGGTATTTAACACCCAAACAAAATGGGAGTAGTATATACATTCAGAGCTTCTCCGTGGTATATACTTGTGAAACATATAGACGAAATTTGGTATTAGTGTGAATCTACATCTCACTAAAAGAATTTTTGAATTACTATTTTGAGAGAACACTCAACAAACAAAAACGAACGTATGGCAAGATATAACCATGCAGGCATTTAGTTTTCGTCAGATACAAGATATATAATCACTCTCAAAAACGTATATATGCATGCAGTTTCAAATATCAAGAACAATTAGCGGTCGATGTCTATAGGCGGTCTATAGGTCACTGTTAAGTCCGTTTACTAACTGTTTAGAGTCAGACATGTCACTTGTACATTCTTGGAAGCCTTCATGTACCCCATTCGACGATGGAAACTCTTCTCTGATAATGTAGACAACATAAGCTTATATGGTAATTCTGTTTATCTGTATACAAGTGGTTGGCCTCGTCTGTCCCAACAATGAAATTAACGAAATAAAATTGAGAATGGAAATGGGGAATGTGCCAAAGAGACAACAACCCGACCATAGAAAAAAACAACAGTAAACGCAACGCTGCTAGTCTGCTTTGTCTGGTAGACAGGACATCTGACACTCATCCTCAATGGAACTTATACGTCAGGAAACTTACAAGTATACAAGTAAAGATTGATTAAAGAACAACAAGGTTGGGACGAATTATTCTATATAAAATCGTCAATAGCAGTTATACATTACTAAGATATGCCTTTTATTATAACTACTGTATACTACTAAATAACATTACCGATGAAGATAGATCAATATATATAGGAAGATGTGGTGTGAGTGCCAATGAGACAACTCTCCATGAAACGTTTTGTTATTAGTTAAAGGCTGCACAACCATGTCTTTCTTGTTTGGTGGGATCGGGAAAACTATGTGCACTTTTGTCACAACCTTGTTTGACAGAACAACCCTACACTTGACAAGACATGTTAACACTGTATGACGTCTACGGCAATACCCGATTGATTGATAATAACGTACGGTCGGTAAATCCCCGAATCTGTTTGTTCTTTATGGTTTATAGATATCTCCAGAAGTCACGTGAATTTTTATATCGGACATGCCGACAAGATGGCGATTTCCATGAAATGATCATTAAATTCAAAAATCGATTTTGATCTCTTTACATACAGAATAAAACTTTTTTTTTGATGAACATGTGGTTTTTCATGCTTCAAGAACAAAATATCAATTTTTCATTTTTTTGCAGAGTTTCCCTTTAACACTGAGTAATGAACCATAAACCATGAAAATGAGGTCAAGGTCAAATTCAATCTGAGCGACTGATATATAGATCATAAAATATTTCCATACACTAAATATAGTTGACTTATTGTATATAATATTAGATAAAAAGACCAACACTCAAAAAATTAATTTGGACCAATGAACTTTGAAAATGAGCTTTTTCCACTAGTTTGAACTTGCCAAGCATATATAAAAAGAAGGCATAATACTCAAAATGCAACATTCCATTCATATATAAATCGCTTGTCAGATTTGTAAACATTGTGAGTAACGTCACGAACAAAGGTAACAGTCAGAGGCAATTTACAATTTCCAATTGCTTACTATGTATAAAAAAGAAGATGTGGTATGATTGCAAATGAGACAACTATCCACAAAAGACCAAAATGACACAGACATTAACAACTATAGGTCACCGTACGGCCTTCAACAATGAGCAAAGCCCATACCGCATAGTCAGCTAAAAAATGGCCCCGAATGGACAATGTAAAACAATTCAAACGAGAAAACTAACGGCCTTATTTATGTAAAAGAATGAACGAAAAACAAATATGTAACACATAAACAAACGACAACCACTGAATTACAGGCTCCTGACTTGGGACAGGCACATACATAAATAATGTGGCGGGGTTAAATATGTTAGCGGGATCCCAACCCTCCCCCTAACCTGGGACAGTGGTATAACAGTACAACATAATAACGAACTATAAAAATCAGTTGAAAAAGGCTTAACTCATCAGATGTACAAAAATACAAGTGGACGTGGCCGTGTACCTATACATCCCGACACAAAAAGACACAATGAACAGATCTGAGAGTACTAGCAGTTATCTGACAGCTAGTTCAAAGCCACTAACAACTAATAAAAAAATCATGCATCTAGGACTAAGCTATCAATCCGTACACATCCAACATCCAATGGATTTAGTGTAAAGACGTCATAAACAGCCAGAGAAAAACATGACCTTGTGCAATGCCAAGTTACAGTTATCGACAGATTGTAGATCCATTAATATGTATATGCATATAACATACTAGTAATATTTAGTAAGCTTTTAATTTACTGATAACAAAATTAATATTTATACCAATAAAGACAATATTCAATGATCTTATTACAGTGTTGAATAGGTAACCTTTTAGAATAAGTTTATTTAAAGGAGTGACAAGTTTACATGGATCATTCCTAACTTTCCGGGCAAGGTTAACAACATTTCCGTAAAAATGAGGATGTGCTATCCCGTTTGAAATAAGTTTTCTACAGGTACAACTAAACTTCAAAACCAATGGTCTTTCTGTTGATGATATTGCGCAATGTAGTGTTTATTGTGTATCATTAGTGCGAACTTAAGCTTTTCTGTCCTTTTTGTTTTCATATGCTTGCCCGGTATTTGAGTTCACTTACAAATAGTTTAACTTATCGTGTATCCAGTGTCTCTCGACTTATACATTTTGATGTATCCTGTGTATTTCTCTCTTTTCATTAGCTTTCGTTTTAGGGAATAAAAGTAAAATCACAACAATATTGAACTACGAGGAAAATTCAAAACGGAAAGATATGGAGTCTGACCTGTAGTTTAACTTTTTTGGTATACGATAACAGCAGTCCATATCAAATAACGCCATTATACAGAAGCCATGTATCAATGAAAGAGCATCATGCCAAGGCAACCCGAGGATAGAAATGCATACATTGTACCTCTAAATATAAGTTCAGATCGATATAATACCCCAAAAAAAACATGCTTAACCTGCGTTGCTATCTTTGGTGATTGTTTGCTATATGGGTCGGGACGCCATATTGAAATCAGCTAACTCCGCGAAACGGAACGCAGAAGTCTGTCATTTTTGGACGGAAAGGAAAACGCGGAACAGCCTGTATTAAAAATGAACATGGCATCTTGTTTAATTCAATCACAAATACGTATTTGGTATAGTTTGATGTCGTTGTTCTTTTTAATTAATAGAAGTTTTAGACATTTACAGAGATATACAATCCATAGCCTAACCACAAAAGCAGAAAACTTGTAATTTTGTTACTTTACTCAGGTTCTGTCACGTAACATTTCACTACGTAACAATAAAATACAGTTTCCGTCAGTTGTTACATTTCATGTTCTAAAAATGTATGTGACATTTGATCAATTGCCCTTTTTGATAATAATTGACGCCCTCAACATATACCATGGCAGTATTACGAGCGATGGCAACATAATTTATCATAGATAAAAGGATCAACATTGTGTTCGCTATATGTCCATTTCATCTGCAAAAAACGCATGTGTAATATAACATTAGAAAATCAAAAAGACCATATACAGTGCAAAGGTCGGACGACAAACACTTCCTAAAGCTGTGCTTGATACGTCTCAGGTAAGATATTCCTCGAGTTGACAATACCTTAATATTTTGAAAAAAAAATCAAAGTTGTTTAACAGTTGTTTATACCTATGACCATAGATATGTTTGTCAACACAGAAGTGCTGACTACCCGGCTGGTGATACGGCGGGATAAAAAAACCACCATCAATGGCAACAAACCACTATTTGTAAAAATAAATCATCACAAATACCACAATTAATGATATTTCAACCGACATGTTTAACTCAACGATACAACACTAACCGGATAAATTAAAACTGGCACATAATCTAAAACGGTCAAAGTACCTTGTCATCGACGAAGTACATTTAAAATCAACGACGAACAATGAAATTTACGTTTTTATAGATATATGAGATTGTAATTGC
This sequence comes from Mytilus edulis, assembly GCF_963676685.1. Classification (NCBI taxonomy): domain Eukaryota; kingdom Metazoa; phylum Mollusca; class Bivalvia; order Mytilida; family Mytilidae; genus Mytilus; species Mytilus edulis. The sequence continues at coordinate 82,407,268 of NC_092354.1, read as the reverse complement.
TTTCTCAATTCTTTAAAATAAACACATACAATTTTGGTCAAGCAGACAATTATAATTAGCGTCTAGCTAATGACTGCATAATTTACAACAATGATGATAACTTTACATAAACATCTAGACCATTTAAAAAAAAAGATTTTTTTTAAATCCCCTCATGTGTTTTTCTCCTTGTTTTTTTACAAGACAATACACATGTCTCTTATTTATACTTGATACATACGCTTTAATAAAAATCTAAACAAATAAGGAACAATATTTATTCGGGACGTCCAGATAGTAAACTGCACTACTTTCTAAAATTAATATTGCAGTTTGTTCAACACCTGCATAGGCCTCTCTGCACATTTGGGATATTTGTCTAACTTAATGTTTAGTCGTAGAGTGACCTTTTTTTAACTCTCTTGTAATAATTGGTCCAATTTTTATAGTTTTTTTTTTTTAAATAGACATCTGTTAATGGGATTTATTCAACCTGCTATATTATTTATATGTGGATTCTCAGAGGTGTAATTCGGGTCAAACCACACAGAACATAATGGAAAGTAGTACAGTTGTAATACATACAGTTCTTACGCATGGATTTTACTTGTCAAATATGTAAAAAGGTGATGTTGGTATCAAATGGAAGCTGAAAGATTCGTGATAATTGAAGAAAAAAACGTGAATAATAATTTTGAGTAATGCACTAATACATGAACTATATCAAAGAGGGGGAATATTGCCTGTTTGTTAGATCTGAAATACAAATATTGGGACATCTAAAGTTTTGGGAACTATTTTTTTCTTAAATGCCATTAAAAGTATGCTGATTGTTTTTCAGTACGGGACACACAAAATTGTTCCTTTGACATGAATTAATTGTCATTTTATTTGAACTTTAACATGTTTAAACAAAAAAGATGTGCCTGAATAACATTGAGAAGTTTATCACAGACAGCATTGGGACCATAACTTAGAGGTGGACTTCCAAAATTTACTACGAGATAAAAAAAAAAGCAGCAGAAATAATATTTTTCTCAATTATTTATGAACGTAGCATATAGTTCAATTTTACAGGCTGTTTTGGTTCAATTTTGTTAATATAAGGTATGATATGAACATGATAATTGTTTTGTATGCGGCCTACAATTTATCCCCTTAGCTTGAAATGGATTGAGCACTACCTACGAGTTGTCGCGTCTTAAAAAAAATGTCATGATTAAAATAGAAACGAGGGTAAATCATTTGGTTAACTAATTTGATCCGGCCCTACTCAGTGGCATATAGTAAAAAAAAAGTGTTGTAACCTTTACTATGACACCAATCAGACCTGGTTCAATACATGATCTACACGTACATGTGTTCGTTATCTATAATAAGATACACCCAAAATGCTGATACATATTTTCTTGTCCTTCCATCGTTTATTGCTTAAGTTAAATATATGTATAATTTGGATATATATTTTTGAATGTTATAGATTATACATGAGTATGTTGGTCAAATCGGGGGAAATAAATGTGTTCAATTAAAAATTATTTAGATTTACCACAAATTCTCAAATCAAAAGCCTGAAATGATGCTGTCATATCAATTTTTTTTGTAACAGAAAAATAATATTTTAGAATGCATTGTTTCAATCGAAGACATTATTGCCAGTTTTGGTGGATTAATATGATCATAATTAGTTGTCATATCTTAACATATATTTCTGTAATAAAAAATGAGTTCAACCTGTATTCCTAAAAATATTTTTATTAAAATTTAAAAAAAAAATAGGAACCTAAGACTTTTAGTTGAGCTCTCCTCTACCATTCAAAAAATTCAACGCATACGCCTATAGACGACTTAAAAAAAACCCAGATACCTCCAAAGTATGTTAGCCTAGTGCCTTTACATGATATACATACTATGGGCTTTCTTACTTTTTGAATATATCACCGTATAAATGTTTAACGTGATTTAGAGTCTCACTCTCAATCATTTTAACCACTAAAACCACAATTCATCAGTTTGATATATAAAAAGCCATGTCAATTAGCAGTGAAACCAATACAATATCAATTACATTGGATGTAAACTCATAGTGATATGTAATACATCACTATTTTACTGGCAATACTACTTAATGTGTACAAGTTTAAAGTGATTGAAATTAATAACGATAATGATAAATAAGATTACAAACTGTCGTAATTAATAAAGACAGATCAATTATATGTAAAATAGATTTATTTCTGAATTAGTCATGTTATTATACTGTTGATGCTAGATTGTGGAACAGTAACAGCATTATACGGTTCTGTGTTAGCAGATTCATTCTAATTATTTTTTTTGTAATCTAATAAACAGAAGTATTTATATAGATATAAGAAGATGTGGTATGAGTGCTAATGAGACACTCTTCATCCAAGTCAAAATTTATAAAAGTAAAAAATTATATGTCAAAGTACGGTTTTCAACACGGAGGTGAATTGCTGATTTCGGGTACGTTATCATAAATAAATAATAAGTCGATCTTCATCGGAGTTGCTTAACATATTTGAAACTTTAAACTCGGTGTATGGATGAACTAAGATACGTTAACGGTTAACTTACATTAAATCAATGTATTTTTTTCCATCCAACCGATTGGTCCTTCCTCTAAAACACCTCACATATAAACATCGACCAATGTATCTACTAAAACCTTAAAAATGGCTAACCAGTTATTTTCCAGTTACTACTGGCCTGTGTACGCGTGTCAGGCGTAAAATATCTTGATATATATTATAAGATTAATGTAAACAATTAGGTAGTGAGATCAGACCCTGCTTATGCCAAATCCGTCCGACCTCAATCTAATAATGACTATAATCAATTATATTCCTGTCAAAAAAACATATTTATTTTTCAGGATACCGGCTCCTCAACCAATTGTCAATGGTCGCATTAAAATGGCCACTTGTAGGGCAGTCGCATCAATTGTACATCTTAATGTGTGTTTCTATTTCTTTGTATTTGTTTGCTTAATTATGACAATACTTCTTAGATGACAAACGCGTTAACCCATATTACATTCAATAAAAAAAATATATCCCTAAAACATGTTAGATAAACTATAATTTTATTTTTATTTATTTTTTTTAATTTTTTTTTTTGGGGGGGGGGGTATATTGATACGTTATTCTTTTAATTTTGTTTTTCAAATTATACGGCAAACTCAAAGACATATACATAATAAATATAATGATTATGTTATATCTTTGATATGTTGAGATTGATGTGTAAATGGATATTTAGCACCGATCAAAATGTAGTCAAACCAGAAGATATTTTTCAGACTTCTCTGAATTGTATGAATTTGTATTAACAAGATAATTTGCATACTTGAATAAAATTAGCCAAAACCTTTTTCAAATATAGGTTTATTTTATATTTTGGAAATATATATATAAGATTATAAATTATGCATTTATAAAGCGTTTTCTATTTTTTGCACACTAAAAGGGTGCTCTATTTAATACCTTATTTTGTAACTGTCATTTACTAGTATTTACAAGCCAAGTTTAAGTCACTGGTTTTCGAAAAGGTGAGCACATATATACATGATATTTCTTTACACAATTTTTTATTGGATTAAAAACAGATAAAAAATCCACTCATGGCAAATTAGTAAAAATAACCTTATTTTTCACTTTAAAGCCCCTCCTTAAGCATTTTCCCACATTTTTCACAAAACCAATTTTGGGTATATATCAAACAAAATATGATGTTTTAATAATTTTAAATGTTTACTTTTGAACATTTTAAATATTTTAATTGGGGAATTTCCTGGGTTACAATCACCAGGGAAGTATATACTATACAAGACATTTAGTGACAAATACATATTCCATCATGTTAATGTCATGAATGTAATGTTGGCAAGATATATAATAATACATGTAAATTTAAATTGTACATATATTTCCAATCGGCAATACTTTTTTAAATGCTTGTAATGGGACTTATTATGGTATAATTTTGCCTGTAACATGTGTAAGTCCATACGCCATTTTTGAAACAGCAAGAGACGCTCATGGCAAAGCTTATCATTCGTCTCTTACATTGCAAACATACATGCCATATGTACCAAAACCCAGTACTGTGCATTACACTTCTGTATAATTTTGGATTAATAATGTTGCAAGATTTGTTTGTAAAAAAAGGGATCAAGTTTCCAAAATCAAAAACAATGGTGATATATATATTCTTCGTATGTATTATCAACATGCAGATTACAATAACAGGTATAGTACATGTATCATCTATGTCAAGCTCTAAATTGTTCCTTATTTTGTGTATGAACTGGGAATATATTTAACAGAAACAGTGGTTGTCATTGAGTCTTGTCTGTCAATATATATGTATTGACTTTTCATAAATTGTTTTGATATGAAAATATGCTGTTAGTTTTCTCAGTTGACATTAATTCTTCATGTCGAAGACATCGTTATAACTAGCTATTCTGTATGAGTATGGGTTTTTCTCATTCTTGAAGGCCAAATGGTTGTCTATTATTGCTTACATGCACTTCATTTGAATTTTGGTGGAAAGTTGTCTCATTGGCAATCATACCACGTCTCCTGCTAATAACCCCTCATTTACAATTGTCAAAATTTACACTTTTTGTTTATAAAATTATCCATATTTTTTTCTTCTTAATTGAGATTTTGATAGTTAGTACATTTCTATCATGTTATATTGAATTTTCTGTCTGTTTGTCTGTCTGTCTGTCTGTCTGTCTGTCCTTTAGTTCAGATAATCAGTTTTCTACACTTTTTTTTTACACAATTTTGTTCTGATCCGATGATTGTGTCCAGATTTATGGTCAATAGACTTCATAAATTAATTCAAATATTCAGGTTTTCGCATATGTTTTATTCTTCCATGAAAATATTGATTTCATAATTGGTATTTAGTGTTATATTGACAAGTTAGAGATCTAGTTAGAACTTTGTAATGATCTGATGATATTGTCCCGAGTAATAATCCTTGTACTTAAAAAATTCACCCAGATAATCAGTTTTCCACCTTTTTTATAATTGGTACATGTACATATATGTATGTATTCTTTTTAAATGACAGTTTGCAGATCAAGTACAAATTTTGTTTCGGTCTGATTCACTCAATCATATCAATAATCAGTTTGGTTTATCATGCTCTTAGATATTGACTTGATATTTATTACAATACACCATGCCAAGTTATAGATTAGATTAAGTATAGCATTTTGTTCCTGTATAATGAATTCTTAACCGAGAGAGGACTATATATTGTCATGCATGATACCATTATCTGTCACTTTCATAATTATTGTCATGATTGAAATTTTTTATTTTAAAAATAACTCCAAATTCAGGACCATCCATAGTTATACCACCAGCAAATCCGGAAACTCTACCAAGTCTTCAAGCCAAACTTCCCCTAGAACCTCCACCAAATCTTCCTCCTGTACCCCTTTTTTGTCCACGAATATAGTCCTTAGTGTGGACAGTGTGTTACTTGCCAATTTTTGTTATACCCCTTCCAAATTTATTTCTCCATGTTTTATGCCTCATATAGCAAGTTGGGGGGTGAAAATGACACTGTAAAAACATTTGGGTCATAAATATTAATGTTAAGTAGTGATTAGGTCCATCTGAAAAAGGTAAAAAATTAGCACTTCGGAAGCTGTCAAAAGATTTCAAGACCCCCTTAACATAAAATTGTCCATATTTTGAGTTAGAGCTGATGAAGTTTTCTATAATTTTGATATAATTTGTCCCAAAAGTAGCACAACACACTGTAAAAATATTATTGAGAAAGCGCAGGTGGGATTTTTTTAATTTTCATTTATTGTCTAAAAGAAATGCACTACGAAATAACTGTGTACTCGGACCTATGTTCAACAATGGATAACAATAGTACAGTCACAACTATCATAGTCATTTTGGGTCGATACGAACTGCAGTAAATACAAGGATGTGATTAGTGATATTTATTTCATTCGAACTTTTTAAAAAAGGACCATTACATTGGTTATTTGTATAGTCTGATTGTAGTCTGACTTACTTAGTTCACTGTACAAGAAAAGGGCAATATTCTAGCAACATACTAAGTCTGGGCTATTTTGAAAAGTTTGAGAAAGACCGTACTTCGACCTATACTCTTTCACTGTTACAAACTGTGACTTGGAAGACGAGTTGTCTCATTAGCTCTTCTTATATCTATATGTCAAACGCGTCAGATTTATTTATTTATACATTAAAGCATTTTATTTCAGAATTAAAATAAATTAATTTAACACGTATTGGAAGTGCTAATATGAAGTATCCCAGTTTTCATTATATGAGGATTTCAAATTCAACTTCCGCAGAATTAACTTAAAACTGATGATATATTTAAAAGCAAAAGGACCTGCTAAGCTTATTTCGCAGAGAAGATTAAACCTGGAAATAATTCCTAGTTATTTTAGTCTCATAAACTAAAGGAAATAAAAAGGCTGAATTGAAATAAAACACCGCTGCTATATATTGTCTTTAAACATATTTTCAATGACATTCAAAATAAGCCACCTTATAGAATCTTAATGTCAACATCCAATATATCTGAAATCAAGGTTCCGGTAAACTTAAAGTTTACATTAAAGATACCAGTAATTAGATATATTTTAGACTTGATAGTTAAGCTTTTTTAATTCGCTTTATGTCAGTATTTAAACTTCTGGAATATTTTAAACATAACCACAGTGTTTACTTAGGTTTTAGGTTCAGTCATTGAACCTAGTATTACGTTCGTATACTTTATAATATAGTTGCAATTTTATAGGTGCATTGGAGAACGGGTGCACTTCTTTGAATACACAATTATAAATAGGCTATATTCTGTATGTATATGCCTGTCCCATGTCAGAAACCTGTTTTTCAGTGGTTGGCGTTTGTTGCTGTGTTACACATTTGTTTTCCGTTCATTTGTTTGTACATTTTCTAGTTTAGTTCAATTGTTTTACATTTATGCTGTTCAGTGTTGTTTAATTGACAATCATACCACATTTTCTTTTATTATAAATCTAGTAATTCAGAATAAATATAAAACAACCGTAGCTGAATTAAAATCCAATACAATCCATAAACTTTACACAGAAATCGTTACAAAACGATGCTACAAATTAACCTGAAGCATCATTCGCACTGTAAAGGATGGAAACAGTCCGATTCCGTACAGAATATTTAGAACAGAAACCAGCACTTCAAACAGCATAAGTAATAAGGAATGTCAAAAAAACATTTATTGTATACATTATCTAAAGGTAGTTAAAAATTGTTTGCACAGTTACGTCGGCATATTAGGTAAAAATTAGCAAGAGGTTTGGTAAAAATTTATGGAGAGCAATACAATTAATTAAGGACACACTTTTTGTTTTCGAACTTATAAACATGGTTTGGAGGTACAGAGCATGACATTCTGTCATTGTTAACTGATTTGGTTTGTTCTTTATCATCATATTTTCTAATAACCTTCTCTATTTGTACTAAACTCTGTCTTCTTTGTGTGTCAAAAACTGGAAATTTATGAAAATGATAGTTAATAAACTTATTTTTATACTCACTGGGGATGTGTATGTTTAGTTTTAAATTTTCAAAATTGCTCCATTTGTCGATGATCAATTGTTCATTTTGTCAATTAGTAATATATAGAATAATACCATCTTTCAAAAATAAACAATAAAAGGAAAAAAGAAACAAGGAATTATTAAAAAAAAAAAAAAAAAACAGTAACCCACAGTTTTTGTTTGGAGGCATTCTTATTTGTATGAATTTTTCTGTCTGATATAAAAAGAAGATCTCTAATAATGTTGGGCTGTTGCCTCTTTCCAAAAGCAAAGTATAGAAACAAATATTACCAGTATCATTAAGTATTCCATATGATTGTTGATAATCCTGAACATAAAAACCAACTTTTGGATAAAACAGGGCCGAAAAATACAAGAGGGACATTCAAACTAACAAACCATGATTAAAAAAGGAAAACATAAACATAACAAACCCCACGAATAAAGGGTGAGCAATGTGACAATAGTCGTGTTACTCATGCTAGTACAATCTTGGTGACAATTCCAATTCGGTATATCACATTCCTAAATAGAGGACAGAATTGCAGTTACGACTTAATGAACATATCAGCTATCACCACAGAAACGGATATTGAATAATGGTCAACCAACTCGTGATTTCGTTCATAAAATTGGCGAATGGATAATTTTAATTTCAACATTTAAGCCTCTTTGTTTAATAGTTTGCTTACGTGTTACGAGCAGTAATCATGTATCAAAGGAATCGTGATAGGAATACAAGACTAGGAATATCCTATTGATTGACAGGTGCTGCTCGAAAGTTTACAATTGAATGAAATCATCAATTTGTCTAAAAGTATTCTTTTTCAAGTACACATCATATTTCAAGAGTTGAGAGTTATTCCCTTTTGTTGATCTGCATTTAACTGGACGTTTTACATTCTGGATACTGTTATTGGCAAGTTTTTTAAAACGTTTTTAGTATTAATCAGCGCTTGATCGACAATGCACTAGTAGACAACACCATCAAGTATAGGACAAAGATAGGGTAAAAGAAAGACAATTCGTCGCGGATTTATCTTTTACATTTTAAACTTACCTTATGCTTATGTGTCGTTATGATAGGTATATCAATATCAATACATTTAAGTAATACAATACGTAAATTAAGCTATTAATGGCTCTGTGCGCCGTTGTCTGATTGTTAGTTTTACTTGCCAAAATAAGTGTTTTCTCTCCCTTCTACATACATACAGTTGAATCGAACGGTGAGAGCAAGTAGTCTAAAATGTTATATTCAAATTTATGTCCATTTACAGATCAAATGCTTCTAATGTTCATTTGAAATGTATGTCATGTATTTAATTTGATTTAATTTTCTTACTCAACTGAACCGTATATGCGTATCTACAACATAAAATCGGTATAATCAATTTTAATAATATACCTTATATCGATAAAATTGAAGTGGAAATGGGGATTGTGTCAAAGAGACAACAGCCCAAAAAAAGCAGAGAACAGTCGATATGTCTTGTATTTATCAGCGTTTGGTAGACAATAAACATGTAGACAATAAACATGTAGACAACACCATCAAGTATAGAACAAAGATAAGGTAAAAGAAAGAAAATTCGTCGCGGATTTTTTTTTTACATTTGGATACGAATTGACCATATTAGATTCGGATAGAAAGCACTATTTTTAATGTAGATCTGCTTACCCTTTCGCAGTACCTGAGATCACCTGTTTTAGGTGGGGTTGGTGTTACTTATTCTTTAGTTTTCAATGTTGTGTCATGGGTACTTTTGTTTGTCTGTTTGTCTTTTTTTTTCTTTTTAGCCATTGCCATTCGATTTATGAGTTTGACTGTCCCACTTGTATCTTTCGTCCCTCTCTTATTGACTGCGACTTGGAATATAGTTTAAGATGTTAACTAACACTTTATGGTGTCCGTACACATTTTGAAGGGACGATTTCATCTTCAACAATTGGATCTTATGATTGTGTGTTTTTTACAGCATCCTTCTATCAAGGAAACGTTAACCATAATCAGAAATGCAAACAAAGGAATATGGTACCAACCGAAACATATACACACAATATGCAGGCGCTGCTAGAATGGTGTTACTGATATATTAATTGTAATGTTGATAAATGTCGTCTCTGTTAAAGAAGTTTTACATTCCTGTAATAATATTTTTTTTTAGTCCAATATAACCTAGTACCATGAACATGTTAATGTTCGTTGTTTGGAGAATATTTATCAAAATGATTAATGTCATTCTATCCCTCCGGCATACCGGATATTTTAACAATAAATTTTCTTTTGTAAGAACAACTTCACAATGTGAATTGTTTTCATTAATATAGAAACAGTTTCCAATAGTTATATTAATTAAATAAGTTTCTAGACTAAAACATGTTTTGGAACGTTTGGCTTTACGGCTTTCGAATAGAAAGGCCTTTTTAGTAATTAAAACACTTGCAATATGTGTGTTGACTAATTTAGTTTCCTGTTGAATGGGTACAGGTAAATACCATAATGTAACACATTACATGTGAGACGATATCTGAAAAAGTCTAATTTTTGGCAATAAGAAAAAACAAAAAAAATCTTTAGACCCAGTATTTTAATAGCACAAATCGAAGAACACACATTGGAGATCTAGGAACTGTTGTCTGTAACAATTGTTTAATAAGGAAACAAGGGCAATTTTAAAAATGGTACACAAAAAAACCAGTTCTTTCCTGTTACCAAAGTGAATCAATTTTAAAACGTTTCTAATGGGAATAAGGAATAAGTTTAAGACACTATTTGTGGTTTACAAGTATATCCTGCAATAGTTTATCAAATGCCAATTATTGATTTTAGCATTTGCAAAACAAAAGATTTAGAAATATACTTAAATATTGTCAGATATGTCGGTAACATGAAAGAATCTTGAGTAACAGCACAACCGTAACAGGACAGAGTTGGTAACAGAAAGGTTGTGTCTGCTTTATTTTAAAGTTGAAGAAAAATACATCAGTTTAGATTGGTCACAATTGGAAGATAACAGCAAAGAATGTCATTTATCCTTCGAAACTGTATTTGCAAGATGCAAAATCTGCCTAGGTAATGCAAAAATTCTAAAATAAATTCCTTTCTGTTACTGTCTACTATATACTAGAATTGCACAATGTTCTCTGATGTTATCAAAAGCAAAAAACCTATTTTTTTATTCAATATACTGTATATTATTTTGAAATTTATTTAATATGGTGGTGATAACTTATATTAAATGAAATGGTTGGCATATAGTAGATTAACTTTTCGATTCTTCAGTGAAATTGTCTTGAACATCCTTCCTGTTACTGATGGTTATGCTGTTACTTTTTATTAGGTAACATGACAGAACGTAACAGAAAGGAATTACGCGATAGTTTTTGTCCTTTTATCACATTAAATGTTAGTGTATTTCCTGTGACATATAACTTTTAAAAAGATGATATAAAAACACACTTAATGTTGTGGTGCACACTTAAAAATATTCACAGAAAGTGTAAGAAAAGGCTGTAGCAGGATAGAACACCAATAAGTATTTTTCTATAAATTCTTACATTGGATGGGCTTGAATTTTATTTCTTTGTACTAATGCATTCAGGAAATGATGCTCTTCACAATACATAATGGGAAAATAACTCTTGGTCTTGTAAACGTTTCCACAGGTAAAAAATACCCAGTGGTAACAGGAGGGAAATCATCCCTGTAGACAATTGTTTTTTCTCTTAAAATTTGCAAAATTTTATTACATGCTATAGTTATAATATAAAAAGAAAAATTAGGGGCAAGTTTATTATATAATATATCATATATGTGAGAATCGGACGCCTGTTCAACTAATTTGGATATTATTTGAATGATTTAGTTTTAAAAAAAAACACAGGGGACAACATGATTATAGGGGGGTTGAACATTTAAATTACAATATTTTCTTGGAAGAAATATAAGAATGAGTGTTTAATTGGCAGGAGTTGGTGCATTATATAATTTAGTTTATACTGAAACTTAAAATTTTCAAAACAATAAAGGTTGAAACAGAAAAGAAATAAAAGGTGTGCATTTAGATTTCATATAAAACCAAAGTCGATTAGTTTGTGTAAATATGTAAATTCATTTATTGAAAATACTTTTGTATTCCAATATTTTCAAAATGAAAGTGGTGTCTTAATTGTTGAGGTTTTTTTTTCAAATCTGAATATTCAATTATGTAAAAACCAATATTCATCAATAAACACTTTTTTTCAAATATTGAAAAAAATAGTATAATAATGTACATGATGTAAACTTTACATTGTCATGATAAAAACGGAAATTAATGTAAATAGTCCGATCTCAAAAATCAATAATCCGAACAATTAAATCAGGAAATTACTAAAATTTTCAAACAAATGTAATGAGTGAACGATGGATAATTATATTTAGAACATTGTGTGTCCTATTTTAATGTATATGAATGTCCAAAAATATATAAATCAAGGACAAGAATGGTTATTTATATGACGCCTTATTTTCATACATATTTTATATCAAACTATTTCTATATTATTCTAAGTTGTATTATCTATGACGCTGTAGACGGGGCCTCGGTGATCAAGATGTATAAGATGGTACTACTGTTCTCCCTAGCCAGTCAACACTGAGGTTGTGAGTTCGAACACAGCTCGTGTAGTTGCACTTGACTCCAATCCTAATTGACTATGAATGTTTCCTGGACGAAAGTTGGTGATTTTCTGTTGGTACTCCGGCTTCCTCCACCAATAAGAACTGGCCGCAGTAAAATATCCCAAAAGAGGGACGACAGATACCACGTCCAGAGGAACAGTAAAATTCATAAATCGAAAATAAACTGACAACACCATGGCTTAAAACGTAAAGTCAAACAGAAAAATAATAGTGGTACTTAAAAGTAGCGTTTAAACACACAAACTATATCAAATCAAATCCATGAACGTGTAACAGTAACGTCATTGTTGATTTAAATTATTATCAAGTTCCAACACAAATTTAAAAAAAACGTGCCTACTATGTACACTTTCATTGGTCAGTCGATATATGACCAACATGTAGCTTAAACGAATTGTCCAATCAAAACGCAAATGTAATCATACCGAGCCAATACAAGAGTATTAAAATTGAGAATGGAAATAAGGAATGTGTCAAAGAGATAACACCCCCACCATAGAACAAATAACAGGAAAAGAACACCAACAGGTCTTCAATACACCGATATTATCGCACCCGTCGACTTCCTTCAGCTGACCAACATGAAGTTTAAACGAATTGTCTAATTAAAAGGCAATATTGGTTGTTTTTTTATATTCAGCATTAAATTCTCAAAAAATAAACACTTCATCCTTAGTGTTTTGGTTTTACGTGATCTGGTTTAAAGACATGTTAGATTGTCAGTCTAATTCTTCGTGTCTATCCAATCGGTATTATTCACCCTAATTTCTTTAAAGTAGAAGAGACATACATGTCAAAATGTAAAAGATATAAAATTGCAAGCGACCTATCGACGAGGTAATTATCCGAGTCCATGAAATATATTAGTAAATACCAGTAGGGCAATAACGGAGGAACATATATATATATATATTTATTTTTATTTAAAAACGATACAGCGAACATCCTTATACAATTCATAGTAATTAGATTTAAACTGTTTCAGGTCTTTAAAGAATTCAACTGGAACCATATCAATTTAGAAAAAAAAGCATATGACATTTGGCAACATAAAGGTAATGACAGTTTTATTTGAGAACACATATCAATCCTGTTAACAAAAATGTATCTGTCTAAATTATATCTGAACTGTACACAATTTAAGATTAATACACCCTTATGAATATTTCGAATATATGTAATTTGACCTTTTGCGAATTGTCTGATAGTAGACATGCTACAGCATCAAACCAGTGTACTTGACATTAATTGTCTTCAATTATTCTGTCTTACCTTAAAACGTTACAGTTTTGTTAATTTGGATTTTGACAATTTGCCTGCAGGACGACATATACATGTAACATACCCAGACCGAATAAAGACAAATAAAACACAACTTTATTCATACTTTTCTGACCATCATAAAAATTGTCTTAAGCGACTGTCGATTCTTTGAAAAAGTGTACCAGTTACAGGATGCGGGTATATCTACAGCAGAACTATAATAAATTCCGTTTAGGTCTGATGCTCCACATTTGTTGAACCAGAATCCGCCTCGGTGATGAGTAGGATTACAACTAAGAGGCCATGCGTCATTATCACGATCAATAGTACTAAACTGTTGGCCTCCCTGTGGAGAGGTAAAGGACATCATGTGCATCAGACTATCACCTGAAATAATTATTACAAGTTTATGTCTATTAAAATATATCTTAAAAAAAATAACGAACAATACTGACATACAAGTGACGCGTAAAATTAGATTTGTTCATTCTTGGTGGATAATACTTGATTTATATCAGATACATTGCAGGAACTTGTGTATGAGAATACTATTTATCATAGAAATCGATTGAGATACTAAATAGGGTCAATATTAATCATTCGGTACTCTTTTAATTTAACATGATTATATCAATAAACATTCCAGATTATAAATGGAGGCAATACGAAGTAAAAGAACTTTTAAGTGTTGACAATTTTGGATATTCTTTTCTGAGGTGCCACAATTGTTTGATTATACTTAATTAACAGTGAAAGGGTTTTTGAAGACTTAATATATTCTTTACATAACACAAGCTGACGTTTGACAATACATTTTGTGTTCTAAAATTTGTCGAAGTCGATATTGATGGCCCTGAAAAGGACTAGTCATAAGATATTTCATTGGCTTTTTTATAAGATATTTTATTGGCTGATGACACTCTATTCTATAATTCGTGTCCATGTCATCTTCTATTTTAACGTTAACGCTGCCATTTTATTTATTTACTTATGTGTCGTCATTTTCATAGGAAATAACTCGATTGCAAATCTAGAAACTCAAAAGGTGACTCGCCGGTGATAAGGGTTGTTCACCGCTGCTGAAAATTTTAAGAGTTATTAGTCCTTTCTTGCAAGTAAATGGAAATTATTTCAATTATTCCATGTCACGTGATAAGGTGTTACCCAAAAAGAATTGTTTGTAATATATAAAAGGTATAATTAAAATAACGGTTGTAAATATACCTGCTGTTCCACTGAAACCTGAAACTCTTAAACGGTATTTATCAAACTCAGAATTGATATAGAACTCAGAATAACTGGCATATTTCCACACGCCATCCCACGCCTCCATTAAAATCAACAGCTCAGTTTTACGGGACGAAGTTAGCCTGTATAAATTGTCATTTCCTAAACAAGATAATTTAGATATATAGCATCGTAAACTACAATATATCAACAAATCGTAGTGTACAAAAAAAAAAGTGAAATCACCTGTGTTGGTAGTGGCAAACATCAATTTATATATTTATGTGTTGTTCTTCTTTTAAACTAATATGATTCATATAGTTATTATATAATGGTTTAACGAAAACCTGTAGTTGTGTGTATTCTCGTCAGTCGGTCAATGGTGGGTGGTGGGTAGTTGTCGTCTGGTTTTTAATCATGCTAGAGTTTTAAAACAGAACTCCATTATAAATTTTCAACGGAAACCATATACAACGAAGGTCTTACGAGCGATGCAATAAGTAGACATGTATTTCACTATTTCAAGTTTTGTATTTGTCTTTTTGAAAGTAAATGTTTTGTTCAATTTACTCATAAACAGCAATCGTTTGTATCGTTTTAACTATCCATCTTATCGATTTTGATGTAAATAAGTTGTCACTGTACATTTTTAATTAACTTTCAAAATACCAAACACTGAGCTCTGTGATAGATGTTTTGCAATGCAAGGGAATGTATTAGAAAAACAACATTTGTTTGCAATGGTCCTACGCGTGAAACCTGATGTTCAGTTGTGAAGTATTGAAACCCATAGTTTGAACTCTATAGGTTTACTTTTACAAATTAGGACTGAGAGTTGTTTCAGTGGAACTCATATCGTATCTTGTTATATATATATATATATATATAGATATACAGTCATAACATTATTGAAATAATTATAACTTGGATTGTAACTAAGATTTAGAGTCAGATTAATGATTAGTCATAATAAACATAAAAAATAAGCATACCTAGCCAACCTTCAGTGTAAGGGTCTCCAAAACCAATTTTATAACTAAACCAATTCATATCAAAATTTACAGAACCGTCTTTTCTGTGCTGGAATATCTTCAAACAAACAAATAAAAAAAAGTACAATGAAAACCAAGATCATATACAGTACTTTTTATACATGTACGTTGTCATATCGGATCATATTGCAACTTGTTATATATAAACTTGACATGTTTAAAACAGTATGATCAGTAGATTGGTAGCCACATGGAGGACATGTTGAAAACAGTATGATCAGTGGATTGATAGCTACGTGGAGGACATATTTAAAACAGTATGATCAGTGGATTGGTAGCCACCTGGAGGACATGTTTAAAACAGTATGATCAGTGAATTGGTAGCCACGTGGAGGACATGTTTAAATCAGTTTGATCAGTGGATTGTTATAATTGAGAGACCACCGGAAGTAAACACTACATCATAGATAATTCCCAAACGGTCATAATGGTTTTCACGTTATCAATTTATCTTTGAGTTCGGTATTAATTTTATATCACATCCTGCTTAACAATGTACTCTTAGTTCGATACTCACAGTTTTGAAGAAAAAAAACTACATATTTAATGCTAAGAAAAACATTTAACAGCGTTCATGTTTAGACTCTAAACATATCAACTTACCGCAAATATGATATAAAATAATGTTTGATTGTTACAACGACTAACTTACAGTCCAGCGGCCACCGGCTGTTTGGAGATCACACAAAACATTAATTGATTTTCCTGGCACTAGTGAGATGGTATACACACCACTACATGTATAACCCTGGGACTGTACATCATCACAATCTCTTGCAGTAGGAGGTCTATCTTTGCATGCAGCCCCTGCAAAGGTATCATAGTCATAGCTTTTTTTTTCAAATGTATTTAAGGTTTCGACAAGCATAACGTAATTTAGTTAACACGGACATATTGTGCTGTCAGGATTCACAAAGGATGAGTACATTCATCTTTTGGTTACAATCGTGTCCTGGATCCTACATAAAGACAAAAGTAGTATACCGCTTTTCAAAATTCATAAATCGATAGAGAAAAAATATATCCGGGTTACAAACTACAACTGAGGGAAACGTATCAAATATAAGACAATTACGACACAACAGAGACACAACACCGAAATGTAAAATACACAGAAACGAACTATAATGTAACAAGGAACATTTTCCTGACTTGGTACAGGACATTTTAGGAAAAGAAAATGTGGTTGAACCTGGTTTTGTGGCATGCCAAACCTCCCGCTTTAATGGCCGTGTTAATTATAGCATTAAAATGACAACCTTACACGACAGGGTTACAATTAATAAACAGATAAATGGGAGAAAATATGTGACAGAGAAACAAACGAATAATAGCCGTCAAAAGGTAACAGGTTAAAAAATATTTGATACGCCAGACGCGCGCTACGTCCAGACAAAATTCTGCTCAGATGAAAAAAGTTTGAAAGCCATAACTAAGAGAAAACTAACAATTTATCAAAAGCTTTCTTCGAAGGTAGACAAACGACTTACATGAGTTGGTGGTAATTTCTACATAAGATAAAAGATAAAATGCCAAAATGATAGCAATGACTTGAAATTGATTACAATATCGAGTCAATAAATAACCTGATATTTGATATTTCTTGAATATGTATCGAAAAACACTAACGTCTTTAACAGTTGAATGTGTTACTCATCATTTAGACAAACCATAATTAAGAATATATGTGATACAAAGTTTGTTATTATATCTATAGCTTGTGAATCATTACGTCATTGATTTCATTACTTACATGTAAAATATTTACGAAGCTCTCACATAGTTCGTTTCTGTGTCTGTTACAATTTTACGTTGTTAGTTGTTTTTTTTGTGTCGTTTGTTTCCTCTTATATTTGAGTGTTAATTCACATTATTATAAGAAGTGTCACGGTACTTTTCCCAAATTCATGTATTTAGTTTTGATGTTATAATTGTTATTCTCATCGGATTTTGTCTAATGCTTAGTTCGTTTCTGTGTGTGTTACATTTTAATGTTGTGTTGTCATTATCCTCTTATATTTAATGCGTTTCCATCGGTTTTGGTTTGTGACCCGGATTTGTTTTTTTCTATCGATTTATGAGTTTTGAACATCGGTATACTACTGTTGCCTTTATTTATAGTGACATGCATTTCAAATTTTAATCTAGTCGGAATAACAATATGTTGTTACAAATGTGACAAAGAGGTTAAAATGTCAATTTGCAATCATTGCAAGAAAAATTAATACACGTGTATAAAGTACATTATGTGTTGAAAATCACAACTGTACAACATGCAAACTACTGTAAGTTCAGAAAATATTCCCTGCATTTATTATTGTGATTTTGTCATTTTAGATTATGATACAAACTGAAATATTGTGATATTCGGTTAAATCCTTTTTAATTCATATACAAATTTCAAAATGGGATTTCCATAATTCCATAATTCCATAATTTCCATATTTACAATAATCAGAGACATACACAGTTAGGATAACAATTTGAAGGCAGTCATCTAGAAAGAACATGCTAATTGCGATAGTTCTGTGGGTTTCACGTCAATGTAAGTTTATAATAATTACTGTAAATATGTCGGACTCCTATTTAAAGACAATTCAATGCAATGAACATGATTTATATCGTTATAATAATCATGTTAACCTACCTTTGGAAACGTCAAAATGTCTCCATCCGACTTGATTAGTTCCTACAACAGGCTGATTCGTAAAATCCCTATTAAACTCCTGGCATCTACCATCATTAAAATTATACGCAACGGATCTACAATCTATGTCGTCTGAACACAAAGCTAAACAACTAAATGCATTGGTATTTGTGAACTGCCTTAATACGTTGTCTGTCTTATAAATATTGTCAAACGATCTATTCCTTTTTCCTGCTTTAACTCGTTTGTTTGGATTTGTGACAACAAAATCGGCAAGTAAAATGCAAGCGAATATCAATCTAGGAACATTAAGCATTGTTTGAATTATTAAGTCCAATAGACAGATTACAGTTATTAATCAGCAAATATTTTAGAAGTACAATATATTCAGAAACAAATGATCAAATACGAGAAGATTCCTTCATTTTCTTACTTGATAATTTCTCAAATACAATTTTCGATCGCTGCATTTTATGTTACTCTAAAAACCAATAAAAACATGGCTTCAAAACAACCAATTAAAACTATCCGTATGTAGTGTTTGTATTATTGGAAAATCAAACGAAAGGTAAACTATTACGGAATTGTGTGAGTAAAACATATGGCAAAATCAAAGATACTTTATTCAAATGATTTGCAACTCGTGACTTTGTCCCTATTGACCTCAGGAATAGATAACCTTAGCTGTATTTGGGACAACTTTTAGGAATTTTTGGTCCTCAATGCTCTTCAACTTATGACTTTATTTTGCTTTTTAAGCATTTTTTTATTCGAGCGTCACTGATGAGTTTTTTGTAGACGAAATGCGCGTCTGGCGTAAATATAAAATTTAATCCTGGGATCTATGATGAGTTTATTTGATCAAATTATTTCCCTTAGCTTAAGTTTGAAAATATTATTTATTTAAGATGATCGAGTGGATAATCCAGTACTTTTCTGTCATGTATTTAAAAGTAATGTATCTTTAAAAACTTCCTTTGGCGGATATTTACAAATATGCTATGTAAAATGCTTAAAATTTGACTTTTACGAAATGGGAAGGTTGAAAATCATAATGTTTTAAAAGAATTTGGCCGAAAACTCAAGAAAGCAGGTACAGTTGGGTGCAGACCAAGCATTACATAAAGTAAACGCAAGTTAACGCGGCGTGCACATTTTTCGTTAGTTAACTATAAATTTCGCGTTTACTAGTAAACGCCCGTTTACTTCATTTACGTTAACGCGGTCAAAACGGAAATTTCTAATGTCTACTCGAGTAAACGCGCGTTTACTATGTGTCCGTTTAGTCAGAGTAAACGTCCGTTTACTTCAGATTTCACAAGTTTAATTTTACGTGCACGTTAAAGTAAACGAGCGTTTACTACAGATTTCTCAATTGTATTTTTATGCGCACTTGAAAGTAAACAGGCGTTTACTTTTCGCGTTAACTAAATGTGTATATTATAAAATAATCGCCGTGTACATTTGTACATTTATTTATGTTGTTAAAATGACTTAATATTTTACGTATATGGGTTTTGAACCCTAACATTAAAAAACACTTTTTATTAGAAATATAAACATTTATTAATTGCAAAAATAGTCAGTTCCAAAAATTTTCAACAGCGGATTTTCTATTTTTTCTGTTCAAAATTTACATGTACAAATATCGACTCACAGTTAAACCGGCATATTTAAAAATAAATATGCCAAAATTAAATATTCCAAAACTTAATATCCTATCACAAATGTAAACTGAAAGTCTTGTAGGTTTTACAGTTCCAGGAAGAATTTCCATTTTGTTCTTATATGCAATGATTAATTTTCAATAAATAATTAAAGAGGTCTCATTTCATTAAATGCAATTGCCAATATGTTGATCGAAAATGGACAGATGGATATTTTAATGTACCTTATCATGTGATATATTAGGTCAGTGTATCCAGGATACGAGGACAATCTGCGTTAACGCGTGTTTACTACAAACAGTA
The DNA here is from genome assembly GCF_963676685.1 of Mytilus edulis. Classification (NCBI taxonomy): domain Eukaryota; kingdom Metazoa; phylum Mollusca; class Bivalvia; order Mytilida; family Mytilidae; genus Mytilus; species Mytilus edulis. The sequence goes on along the minus strand of NC_092354.1, from coordinate 82,386,828 downwards.
AACGGGCGTTTACTTTTTTTTAAAAGATAGAAGACACGCCTTTTTCGCGTTAACGCGAAGTAAACGCGAAAGTAAACGCCCGTTTACTCTTTACAAGATTAGAAGAAGCGCGGTTTTCGCGTTAACGCGGAGGTAAACGCGAAAGTAAACGCCCGTTTACTATTTATGTCTACTAAAATTTCTGAGTTAACGCAGAGTTAACGTGACGTTTACATGAAGTGCACGCGAGTAAACGCCGCGTTCACTTTTTAGGCCCGTTTACATGTAATGCTTGGTCTGCACCCAACTGTAAGGTAAAAGTTATTTAACTTTAAAATTCAACCTACAAGGTGTTTCCCTATATGCAAACAAATTATGAACAATATCTTCTCGCATATGTATTTCTGTTTTGAATCTTGCTAGTTTACGATTTTTCGTCATTTTATATGATCTTATATTACAATAATACTATGGTTACGCTTCCGATTTTTGAACTAAAAAGGCCGAAAGATTCCAAAGTAGACAATGTCCATATGTACACGGACAGAAGCCTAAAAACAGGTACAATTCACCTATATGCGAGCAAATTGTTCATTCGACATAGGTTTTGGCATATTGGTATTTGTTTAAGAGGCTTATATAATCCTAGTGTAATGGCTGCCGTCATTATAAGACAAAATTGTCTCTGTGCAAATAACCAAATTACCCCAAATTTTGCCATATGATCTCTTTCAAACTGTCACATTATATAATCGTGAGTTGGAACAGAACTGCACGGTTATATTTATCGAAACATTTTTTTTATAATCTTGGGAGACTGTCAAACTGGACAGCGACTGAATCAAGAACTGCGACATGGACAGGTTGACGTACACACATTATATAATTTAAAGCGTGTGCTTCTATAATGGTTTACACAATAGTATAGATCTAAATCGTTCAAATAAAACAAACAATATCAACACCAAAGTGTTTTCTAAAAAAATATGGGATTTAAATTGATCAATATTTTCGAACAGCAAAATATGTTTACCCTATTGGAGCCTTGAGATCGACCCCATGTTTTGGAGGGGTTCGGGTTGCTCATTTGTAGGTTTTCTGTGTTGTGTTTTATGTACTTTTTTTCGTTAGTTTGCCGAATTTCTTTTTAAGCCATGACGTTGTCAGTTTATTTCTTATCTATGAGTTTGAGTGTCCCTCTGGTATGTTCGTCCCTCTTCTGCATTTTTCGTGATGCTTATGGTAGCACAATCCCGGTATGAAGTTTAATTACTGTTTATCGAATGCAATGAAAAGAGAGCTACACTAATCGGAACATATCCCTTTTAATCTGTGAACGGATATTCCATAACGGTCATGAAGTCCCTAAAATTTACGAAATGATACTGTAAACTTCACCACTTTGCACTCCTGGTTTTAAAACGTACTAGTAGTTGACAGAATCAAGTAAATGTTCAAAGTGGTGTTTGGAAACAGAAAACATAATTTACCGAATTAAGCAGGTCTTAAACTTGAGGACTGAGGATATTGGAATCATTCAGTGTTTTTTGTGGTGGTTTTTTTTTTCCCTATATGCTTTAAAATGTGTGTTTGGTTTTTATATGTGACGTATCAGAAATATGAAGTTTAGATGACACACCTACATGTATATGATAATATATATATTGAAAAGAGCCTTTTGTATATTTTAGTTGTTTGTCAAGTTAAACGTAATTTACTCTGCCAATTTTTACTGATTTTATCATTCCTTTCTATTCTAATTTGAAATGAATTCTTTTGCAAAAACAGGACAATATATGTCCTTTCTCAACCTGAAAATCTTTAGGCTATATTAGTATAAACACGAGTTAAGGAGGACAAGTCCGCAGTCATTGATGTTTTAATACTTGATTAGGTGTATACGGAAGGATTTAAAGTTATGCATACTGTTAGTTCGGCGCCGCAACGAATACAATGTTGTTAGAATACATAGTTTAATGTTGCTTTACTTTTAGAGTTTTAATCAGTATATGCAAGTGAATGATTTCTATTGATACTCTATATTAAATATGCAAAAATTCACAATGTTATATGCACTATAAGTATACAAACATGTCAAAAATGTTAATTTCAAGGAAGTACAATTAATTACACGATGGTCTCCCACAGGACGTTGTTTTAAAACAAAACTTATGACCTTAAGGCAATCGATTTCAAAAGTCAGGAAAAGTACTGAATATTTTATCTCTTCAACTTTGTACTTGTTTGATTTGTAACTTTTTTGACCTGAGCGTTTGTAATTGTTTGTCTTTTTAACTATTTTGATCTGAGCGTCTTATGTAGACGAAACGAAAAATTGTTGTGCATTAACAAGATAACGTCATGGCAGAAACGACCACAATAACAATACATACAGCAGTTTTCTGTTTGAAAGTAAGAAAACACAATAACAAAGCTTTTAGGAGGCAACGATTGCTTAATGATTGTTTTCGTAATAAAGCGATCAACATTTATATAGTACTAGGGTAGAACTAAAAAAAAGTTGTTGTAAAGACAAAAGTGCACACGCTGAAATGTCTCGCCTTCTTTACAAATCACTGATATTATGTTGATAGTCCTAAATATAAAGCTTTATTACAATTTATACATAAACTTTTACCCAGAAAACTAAAAATTGACCACTGAACCATGAAAATGAGGTCAAGGTGAGATGAACCATGACAGGCAGACATGTACAGCTAACAATTTTCCATACAACAAATATAGTTGACCTTATAAATTAAAAAACAAGAATGTGTCCAAAGTACACGGATGCCCCACTCGAACTATCCTTTTCCATGTTCCATGGACCGTGAAATTGGGTAATAATCTAAGTTGGTATTAAAATTAGAAAGATTATACTATAGGTATCATATGTACTAAGTTTCAAGTTGACTGGACTTCAATTTTATCAAAAACTACCTTGACCAAAAACTTTAACCTGAAACTCCCACTTTCATTTTCTATGTTTAGTGGACCGTGAAATTGGGGTCAAAAGTCTAATTTGGCTTCAAAATTAAAAAGATTATATCATAAGCAACAAGTTTACTAAGTTTCAAGTTGATTGGACTTCAGCTTTACCAAAAACTACCTTGACCAAAAACTTTAACCTGAAACTCCCACTTTCATTTTCTATGTTCAGTGGACCGTGAAATTGGGGTCAAAAGTCTAATTTGGCTTTAAAATTAGAAAGATCATATCATAAGCAACAAGTCTACTAAGTTTCAAGTTGATTGGACTTCAGCTTCATCAAAAACTACCTTGACCAAAAACTTTAACCTGAACGGACGGACGCACAGACGGACGCACAGACGAACGGAGCCACAAACCAGAAAACATAATGCCCCTCTACTATCGTAGGTGGGGCATACAAACAGACTAAACGCAAATACTTCAAAACACTGTGCAATGATCTGTGAAAATGAGGTCAAGGTAAAATTCAATCTGAGCGACTTACACATAGATCATAAAATATTTCCATACACTAAATATAGTTGACTTATTGTATATAGTATTAGATGAAAAGACCAACACTCAAAAACTTAACTTTGACCACTGAACCATGAAATTGAGGTCAAAGTCAGATGACATTAACCAGCTGGACATGTACACCTTACAATCATTCCATACACCAATTATAGTAGGCCTATTGTATACAGTATATAAACAAGAGTGCACACGCTGAAATGTCAGATAAACCATGACAGGCAGACATGTACAGCTAACAATTTTCCATACGACAAATATAGTTGACCTTATCAATTAAAAAAAACCAGACCAAACACAAATACTTTAAAACACTGTGCAATGAACCGTGAAAAGGAGGTCAAGGTAACAAAAAACCTGCACGACTGACATAAAGATCATAAAACATTTCCATAGGCATACACCAAATATAGTGCTTTTTCAACTGATTTCTATAGTTCGTTCTTATGTTGTACTGTTATACCACTGTCCCATGTTAGGTGGAGGGTTGGGATCCCACTAACATGTTTAACCCCGCCACATTATTTATGTATGTGCCTGTCCCAAGTCAGGAGCCTGTAATTCAGTGGTTGTCGTTTGTTTATGTGTTACATATTTGATTTTCGTTCATTTTTTTTACATAAATAAGGCCGTTAGTTTTCTCGTTTGAATTGTTTTACATTGTCTTATCGGGGCCTTTTATAGCTGACTATGCGGTATGGGCTTTGCTCATTGTTGAAGACCGTACGGTGACCTATAGTTGTTAATGTCTGTGTCATTTTGGTCTTTTGTGCAGAGTTGTCTCATTGGTTATCATACCATATGTCTCATTGGTAATCATACCATATGTCTCATTGGTAATCATACCATATGTCATTACGGGGTCTGTTAAAGCTGACTGTGCGGTATGGCCTTTTTCAGTAGTTGTTGAGACCGTACGAAGACGTAAAGTTGTCAATTTCTGTGTTATTTGGTCTCTTGTGGAGAGTTGTCTCATTGGTAATCATACCACATCTTCTTTTTTTATATGTTGACGTATTTATAGATCCATCTTATCCTGATGAACACTTTATCCTTTTAAAGTTTCTGTATTAAAAAAAACAGTTTTCATCATAATAGTAAAAAAAATCAAAACATTGGAAATAACGTCTTCAAGGTGGTAAGGGTGCCTTTCGCTACAAGCATCTTGGATTATAAAAAAAACAGTGACCCTTAGGTGGAGATTAAAGGAGCACAAATGTATGCATGAATGCAGATAACTAATGTTAATTTCATTTTAAAGAACAAATTTATAAGATTACCAGATTATCACTTATAAACATGATTTTTTTTAAAAGAGTAGATAATTTTTGTTTGTTTTTAAATTGGCATTGTAAGAGAAGGTAACCCGCAAATGATGCATGTACGAGGTGATATGCACACATTTAAAGTTTTTTTTCAGAAAACGAAGACTCTTCAGATCTAAAAGTTAAGTTTTGAAAAAAGGAATTGATCAAAAAGGTATATTATCTTGTCTTTAAAGAATGTTTAATATGAGTTGACTTGGGAGCTAGCTAGGGTAGCTTCAGTTGTATATCGAACACTGTTAAACTCATACAGTGTTTTAACAGGTTTTAAAATCTGATTAAAATTGAACATATTAGGCCAGTATCGACCAAACTTGTCAATCACTTGGCTCATGTGACATAGTATCTGTATGATATGGTATCAGATGTAATTAGAATCGGATTATTTACGTGAAATATAATCAGTATGAGATTGAAGAAGTAAATGTAGTCAGTACTAGACGGCTCATATCAATATAGCCAGTATCATATGGCTCGTGTTAATGTCGTCAGTAACATTTCAACATGTCAAATATTTATAAAATCATGTTGCTAAATAATGTAAATAGGAATGTTATCATTGCAATTGGTTCATGTGAAATATATGAGACAATAGATCATATATTTAAAGCACGTGCTTTTCATTCTCGCCTGCGGCGTAAATAGATGAACGAATGACAAACAGAAAAACCATCTTGCGGCGGCATAATCTGCTTTTGCAATCAGTATAATCCGGAAGATAAGATACCTGAAGTCTCCATACTTCTTATAGGTGTAATACCAAAGAATGGTACGTCACATCCGGTTGTATACGAAAACAGGTCGAAAAAAATATTTCCTTGAATTTGACAGTTGTAGGTATTTAATCCAGCATTTCATTGCAGTAAACTATATTTGTGTCATAAACATATATCATGGGTATTTCAAAGCACCATTATTTTTTTTTTATTTTGGGTTTTTGTAGAATATTTTGTAAACTTGAGGTTACATGGTTTCTAAATCTTGTACACGGGTTAAATAAGGGGAGAAATTTGATTGGGTAACTTCTAGTGATGGTTTTTTTCTTATATGCAATGACATAGTATGTCATTTTTTTCTTTAGTACTAGACAGAATAAAACATTACTCATGCCAAGAATTTCTTTATTTGAAACAAAGATAAATTCTGCACATTTTTTTTAAAGTGCAAATTTAACAAAGACTAATAGGAGAAAAGCAATGGTGGTATTACACCTACATAATTTTAATAGAGATGAAATATTATGTGAATTTTTTTCTATAGTACTAGACAGAATAAAACATTACTCATGCCAAGTATTTTTTTATTTGAAACAAAGATAAATTCTGAACATTTTTTTTAAAGTGCAAATTTAACAAAGACTAATATGAGAAAATCAATGGTGATATTACACTTATATATAGAGATGCCTTATTTTACGAAATGTCATGTAATATGTCTATTGTTCTTGGTGTCATTGTTATGGTTTATTAACTGTTTGAAAAACGTGACTTTTTTTTAAAAAGATCTCACTTTGGTGTACGATTTGCAGGTCACCGTACGACCTTCAATAAATAGTTAAGCCCATACCGCATATTCAGCAATAAAAGCCCCGAGATTACAATGTAAATAATTTAAACGAGAAATCTAACGGCCTAATGTATGTAAAAAAAATGAACGAAAAACAAATATATACATGTAACACATCAACAAACGACAACCAGTTCCTAAATTGGGACAGGGACATACAGAATGTGGTGGGTTTAAACATGCTAGTGGGATCCCAACCCTCTCCTTAACATGGGCCAGTGGTGTAACAGTACAACATAAGAACAGGATATACAAAAAAGACTTTATTTACACATCAGTTGGATAAAAATAGAAATATATGAAACAAAAACAAAATTGGAAGTTGCCGGATACCTGTGTATCACAACAACAAAACACTTAAGTACAGATCTGAGAGTACTCGCAGCTACTGACAGCTAGTTCAAAGCCACAAACACAAACAACTGATATAAAAATCATGCATTTAAGACTAAATTACCAATCAGTACACATCCAACATCCAATGGATTAAGTGTAAAGACGTCATAAACAGTCAGAGAAAAACATAAACTTGCACAATGCCAAGATACAGGCATCGACGTATTGTTGATAAAATTGAGAATGGAAATGGGGAATGTGTAAAAGAGACAACAACCCAACCATGGAGCAGACAACAGCCGAAGTCCACCAATGGGTTTTCAATGCAGCGAGAAATTTCTGCACCGGGAGCAGTCCTTCAGCTGGCCCCTAAACAAATATGTATACTAGTTCAGTGATAATGGATGTCATACTTAACTCCGAGTTATACACAAGCAAACAAATATTAAAAGTCATCCAAGACTAACAAAGGCCATAGACTCCCTACTCGGGTCAGGCTATCAAATGCAGCCGGATACTGGACCCTATGCAGAGATTGTCGGCAGTGTTTCCTGGCAGTCCAAATAAATCACTTTAAAAGACTTCTAGTAATAATTTATGAACATTAAGTAATGACGTGTAATCCGATTTGACAAAGTCAGGCAATATCACATTGGACGGATGTCAAGTAATGGTTAAGACAGGTACTAAGTAAAGACAACACATTAAGAACGGAATAGATAAGGTCAAAAGATCAACCCCAAACCATAATTCAGATTTTTAATAACATACAAGCAATATGTATGCAAAAGGGGTCATACATTTGATGTATTGTACCTGGAGTGACGTCATTTTTAAAATCAAAGATGGCCTCCATGATCGGATGAATTTGTTTGTAGCTACCCCATCAATATGATTACCTACACCTACAGGCATATTCTCACAAAGGTTCATGCTTTTATCACCATTTGCATAATTTTTTGTGATAAACTGCTCAACTATGTGTATATGTCTATAAAATAAATATTTAGTTTGCTTTTTATTTACTGAACACAAAACCAATATAAATACCAATGAAACAGTAATGAACGATCTAATTACAGTGTTTAATGGTAAACTTTAAGAATAAGTTTACATGAAGAATCAATAAGGCTTGTTATGTTTTATCTTAAACTACATGCAATAAGAAAACTATATGTGTTTTATGGATTAAATATAAGGTGTACATGTCCGTCTTGTTGTTATAATCTGTCATTTATCTCTTATACACGGTTCATTAAACACATTGTGTTTCAGTCGTAAACATGTTTCTACTACGATACTATAAGCCATTGATCAAATAAATTTAGTGTATAAATTACTATGTATATATCAATACCAATATCATATATCTCATGTGTTCACGGTGTATAATTTGAGAATTGATTTAACTATATTTGGTGTTTGTCAAGATTGTAAGGTGGCTGTCTGACTTGTTTATATGGCCTTGACGTTTATGTCATGGAACATTGTTATGCTAAGTTTATGAGATATATGATGTAAATTTGTATCGTTACGTCATTAAAAATAAAATATATCATAAATAGCAAAGTAAAACACAGCCAATTTCGCATGTCTGATTTTAAATTGTAAAAGGCGTGCTATAAAACCTGGTTCAATCAACCATTTTCTATATATGAAAATGCCTGTACTCAGTCAGGAATATTGTCTATTCGTTTTTGCTGTGTTTTGTCATTTGAATTTACCATGTGATTAGGGACTTTCCGATTGAATTTTCCTCAGAGTTCAGTATTTTTGTGATATTACTTTTTTCTAAACGGAAAGTCTCGAGGGAAATAGCAAAACGAAATGCCCAAACACATCAAACGAAGGGAAAGCAACTGTTTTTACTGGTCTTATTTTGTTATAGACCATATCATCAAAATTATTATTATTTCAGAATAAGCAGACAATTCAGATCTAAAAGAAAAATTAAAACAAATTGAAACTGGACTGAAATATTGTATTCCAAAGAACGTTAGAGGCATATTATAGGTTCATGCATTTTTACATTTTGATAACAAAGAAAGACTTCGACCCTTTTAAACATGCTTGGCTACGTACCTTGAAAAATCTTTTATCAGTTCAACTCACGGTCAACAATTACTTTTTAGTCTGAATTCTCTAATTATGTCTGTTTTGAATTATAGTTTATAAATGACTTTCGATTTGAGTTTTCCTTGGAGTTAAGTAAAATGGATATTTAATTTTCTTTTATAATTCATATAAATAGTCAAATATCATTTTTTTTAAAGTGAGCAAAATACAATTATACAATAACAATATTGTGGATTCATTATTATTAATTGGATACCAATTTTCGTGGATTTTGTGGGTATAGATGATCCACTAAATGAAATTCAACGAATACCAATTTTTTTAAAGGCTCGTATAAAGACTTCGTCAAAATCACGATATCAAATGTCCACAAACATACACATTTTCTTTCCTCCTCGAACATTGGTGCTCAAGAAAAAAACAAATCCACAGTACTGGGATTCGGAAACAAGAAAAACGTATACAAAGCGGTCTCCCTATATGATTTTATTTATTTGTTTAGATCTGATCAAGAGACAAATAAAAGACTTGAAAAAGAAAGATAAAATGTTTGTGTTTACAACAGCTAGCGATCATGTCATTGAACGTTTACAGAAAAGAAGCTGTGTGACTTTAACTGGGCTATCAGGAGTTGGCAAATCTTTTATCAGTAGACACTCAGCTCTACTTTTAGAGAAGAATGGGTATAATATAATTCCAGTGTACTCACCAACAGACATTAGAGATTATTATCAGTCTAGTAAACATACTGTGTTCATTATAAATGTTATTTGTGGAAACTTCACTTCAGCAGATTGATAACTGGAAACAACTGTTACCTGTAGTTGAAACAATTATTGCAGACACATGTTGTAAGATTATTGTATCATGTAGGCTACAAGTGTATAGAGATAATAAGTTTAATATATTAGAAACTTTCAAATATTGTGAATGTAATTTAGTATCAGATAAGTTAAGTCTAACGTCTATGGAGAAAAACAAATATAGCAAAAATCTGTCTTGGAACAAGCATGCGTCATATGGATGACGTATCTTATAACAGGGATTTTTTCCCACTGATATGTTCTTTATATCATGACCAAAAACATTTAAAAGTCGAAATATTTTTTTAAAAATCCTTTTGATGTCTATAAAAGTGATCTAGACATGTTAAGCCAGTATGGCGATGAAGGGAACTATAAGATATGTAGTCTTGCTTTATGTGTTCTCTTCAAAAATCGGCTTGAAGAAAAATGGTTCCAGGGTAAAGTAAAAGATGAACAGCGACATATTATGGAAGACACATGTAATGCTGGTAAAATCAACAGAAGTACATCTAAAGAAAAACTAAAGGAAGCACTTGACACTCTGGATTGCATATTTATATGGGGACGAAGTCCTCAATAACAGTAGAAAATTCAATAAAAAAAAAAATTCGGGAAAATTTCCCGAATTTTTCATTATACTAATGAATTGAAAATCGTTCAATTTTTTTTTATCGTGTTTTGAAATAACGGACCGGCGCAGAAATGTACAATGTACTTCCTTTTTCCGGTCTCGTTTGTTTGAAACTTTGAGTAAAATATATATTTATCAGTCTAGTATAAAATAGGAAGGAACGCGCAATACCAATTTCATTTTTAATAATTCCTTGATATGAAAAAACGTTACCTGATGATAGCGTTTCTTTGTTTACATTGCATATGACGTCATAATTTAAATAACGTCACAACTAAAATCCCTAACAACAGAACCAAAATCGGAAACGTTACGGTATTTCCGTTTCTTTTTTTTAACAAATACTTAAGTTACAAAAAAATAATTCATACAGACTTCGTCCCCATTAACAGGTAATGCCTGCCTCATATTATGTAAGAAGAATGGTATTTATAAAACTTTACATGATAAATTGTTTGACTTCCTTGCTCATTACTTTGGTCAGAAAATGATTGAATGTTTCATAGATCATGGTGATAGTGATTTATTACACGAACGATTCATTTGGCAGAAATCACCAGAAGACCAGAAAGATAACATAGAATATATTATCAAAATACCAGATGACTATGTAAGGTCATATTTACAAAGCTTTACAAAGGACTGGTTAGCAAGAAAGGTGACAAATGTATTTTGTAACAATAATATGCAAGTGCCATTATTTAGACAAAAAATATTAGAGCATTTGAAACAACTGGCTATATCATTACAAGCATCATTAGTAAATACCAAGGATACACTATGACCAAAGTGGATCAATGTAGTGACAGTGGGGTTACTGGACAGATCATGTCAAGTCAGGAAGGATATTTTGGTAAAGTAAAGTTACTATTTGAGAAGAATCCAAATGTTAATATATGTGACAAGAATAACATTAGTCCATTGTTATGTGGAATTCAGGGAAGACATAATGATATAGAAAAGTTACTATAAGAGAAAGATTCTAATGTAAATCTATTTGACAAGAATAGGATTAGTCCATTGTTATGGGCAAGTCAGAAAGGATATACTGACATAGTAAAGTTACTGTTAGATAAGAATCCTAATGTTGATCATTGTGACAAGTTTAACATTAGTCCATTGTTATGGGGAATTCAGGGAAGACATAATGATATAGTAAAGTTATTATTAGAGAAGGATTCTAATGCAAAATCTATTTGACAAGAATAGGATTAGTCCATTGTATGGGCAAGTCAGGAAGGATATATTGATATAGTAAAGTTACTGTTAGAGAGGAATCCTGATCTTGATGTACGTAGCAATAAAGGTAAAAGTCCTCTGTTATTGGCAAGTCAGAATGGACATACTGATATTGTAAAGTTACTGTTAGAGAAGAATCTTTACGTTGATCTATGTGACACAAACGGATGTAATCCTTTGTTAGAGGCAAGTCAGCAAGGAATACTGATATTGTTAAGTTACTGCTAGAGACGGATCCTGATGTTGATCTATGTGAAACAAACGGATGTAGTCCTTTGTTAGAGGCAAGTCAGAATGGACATACACATATAATAAAGTTACTATTAGAGAAGAATCAGGATGTTAATATATGTAACAATAATGGCTGTAGTCCTCTGTTAATGGCTAGTCAGAATGGACATACTGATATAGTAAAGTTACTGTTAGAGAGGAATCCTGATGTTAATCTTTGAATGGCTTTAATCCTCTGATCAAGGCAAGTATTGCAGGACATACTGATATAGTTAGATTACTGTTAGAGAGGAATCCTGATCCATTTGACAATACTTCTCCGAGTACGTCATATGTCAATAACAACATCAGTATTAGTTACAGCCCGAGTCTCGTCCAGCCATTAATGAGACATAAACCAGACATCAATGCCCAGACATATGATGGAGGTAATGCTTTTTTTTCAGTGCATTTCCAGGCAACCTAAAAATAACACAGTTACTATTGGAGAACGATGCTGACTGTAATATATGTACTTATAGTAAATTATTGACTATCCGGTTATAACATTAGAACAAGAAAAAAAGGATTTTTTTGATTACCATATTAAAAACGCATCGTCATATGTAGCAGAGTATGTCAGTAAACAGTCATGAGATTATGTTTTTTATATGGAGGCTGATTGTTCCCCATTACACAATGCATGTTTTATGGGAAAGATGGATGTAGTCAATGCCTTCTTGACCACAATGCTAACATTAACATGACAAAAGATGATGGAACAACAACTTTATTTTATGCATGTGAAGTAGGACATGAGGAAATTGTACATTTACTGTTAGATAAAGGAGCAGATACACAGATATGTAGACTAGATGGGAAATCACCTTTTAGCATTAATTTGTTCTGTGTTTTCACCATAAACAGAAGAAACATAGTTGATGCGTAATAAAACCGTTCTTCTGAGGAATACAACTGTACCAAACTAAGTATAATTAGCTGAAAAATTATGTTTTTGTTTTGTGAACATTTGTTTAATGTATTATTCTATGAAATGTTTTGTGAGTTGCGGCCCCTGAACTAAGGTGACGGGTGTTACATAGCTCCGAAGAAAAATAAACCTATTTGAAGATTTCGAAGAATTTATGGTAAAATACTTGTATGTGTTGAAGACAGTAGGTAGTTGCACTACTCTATAGAAGATTTTCTGCAATATTTCGGGATAAAACCCAGTAAATTAATTTTGTCAATGTGTACTGACAAAGACGATGCAAACAAAGGAAACAACATGGCTGCCTCATATGCCGAAGCAGCCAAAGGTGACAATACACAATCACAAGCATATGATGACAAAATGACCGGAGTAAAACCTATGTTTTTACTTGAAGAAGATGTATTCGGAAACAATCTTGTAAGTTCCAATGGTCAGCGTTACTTTTTAACTCACTGGGAAGTTTACCATGCAATAAATGAGCAAGTTCCAGTAAAATCACTGTCTGGTCTACAAAGAGTACGCGGTATATGGTGAATATACTTTGATAATGAAATGGACAAAAAAGACCTGTTGTCCAAAGGAGTTACAATCAGAAGGATTTCTGTTACCCTGTATACTCGAAATCCAAAAATTACTTTTCGTGAACAGGAAGATACAATCAGAGTAAGGGTAAAAAACATTCCCCTCTCAGCAGACGACAACCAAATAATAAGAACACTAGAAACATATGTCAGTAAATGTGAGGTACTTAGTTGTTATAGGGAGAGGCTCCGAATAGACAACAAGATTACAAATTGTAAAAATGGTGACCGCATATTGATATGCAAAACTTTTGAACAACCCTTACCTAAATCTATGCAGGTTGGGAAATACTGGGGCAACATAAATCATTATGGTCAGCCTCAAACGACCAGGCCAAGTACAAAATGTAGCAAATGCCTTGCTGAAGGACATACAGCAAAAGAATGTCCAAATGGCTGGAAATGTATAAAATGTGGGCAATTTGGGCATAAACAATGTGAATGCACTTAAAATATGAATTCTGATAGTGAGGTAAATGATGATGGTGATGAAATGAATAACACGTTCAACAAAGACAATCATGATGATGATGATGACGATGATAATGAAAGCAATGAGATTACACAGGTGAAAACAATCAGTCTCTTGAGGAAGGAAATTCCCAAAATATTACAAAGCCGTCAAAGAGTATCGAGGAAAGGAAGAAAACGGATAACAATCCAGAACAGTCTCAGTCAATCCTTGATCCTCAAAATGTGTTGTCCAGGAAACAACAAATTCAAACACCAAAGAGCAACAAAAACACAGGCCATAAAGAGAGCATACCAAGATATTTATCAACAAAAGGCAGAGATCAAGACAGCACTAACAATACTAATGATACTCCAAAACAGCTAAGAAATAAAAATCCAAACGTTGAAAAATCTCCTGTGACGCCAACTGAAAATCTTCATGACGCAACAAGAGATGCAAAGAAGCCAAAGAAGAAACTCTAGATTGATTATGATGATATTAACAATAAAAACTTTAGATAGAAATACTTTTAATTAAAATTATATATAAACAATAAAAAAAAATGCATTGCTATGTTAAAATGTATCACAAAATAGTTTGTACAGCACTGTTTCTATTTATATCATCCAGTATTTACTATCTAAAATGTTTGATCTGTAAATTTGATGTAAGCTGTATACTAATGCAGCAAGTTGTGAAGAGAATAGAAGGTCTAGTTTCAACAGCCTCTTTAACTCTACTGAAGTTAATCCTGTTCGAAATGTTTAACCTGAAAAATAAAAATAAAAAAGTGAAAATAAAATACGAAGATTCTGATATAGAACAAAGGTGCATTAAGGTAGTGAATAAATATCATTTAATAAATTTGAGATAAACAAATCTGTTCTGTTTAAAGCGGATTATCACTTTTCTAATGTTAAATTTGTTTGTAAAATGTATAAGAAGCACACATTCAATACTTAGATCAGCTTCAGAAAATGTTTTTAATATTTCGCCTAACAGTAAAAGGTCTAAAAATGCAATTTTTCAAAGTGTGTACTTGAGAAAAACAGTGTACTATATATCACATGGTTTTGTTTAAAGAATTTTATATGTATATGTATGCTATTATGTATGGACTTTTTTATATATATTAATACTAATGATATACTTTTTAGGGATATCTATTGTGATCAAATTATCTTATCATATTTATGATAAAAAGAGTACTGATAACTGCATATGGTGCCATAAAGTGTTTAAGTTTACATGCATTATTTTGTGGGTAAAAAAAGTGTGTCAACACGTGCTTGTGTTTACATACAGTGTCACATGGGCAAGTAAATATAGGTCATTCGACCTTGAACGGACTTTTAAATCAATTTCTATATTCTTGGATCTTGCAATAAGATCTACTGACGAATGTCTTAAATGGTTGTCTATTAAATTTTATAACATAGTTTATAATGAGTATAAATCATTAAAACAATGGAAACAATCATCAAAATACGATTCGGCCTTAAACATCAGACTCAACAGAAGAGTAATTAATAACAGCAGGTTAATATCTAGAACATACGTAAAGAGGCAAACAAATTTTAAATACAAAATGTGTTACAAACTGAGATCGCAAATACAGAATGTTCAGTTTTAAAAATAAAAATAAAATAAAATTTATGTCAGATTTTAAAGACACAATACCGCAAGTAAATCATTGTTTATATTTCTGTGAAAAAAAACCACTCAAATAAAGAAACAGAAATAAATGTAGGATAAACCATAACAAAAAATCGCCGGTGATAAAAGCTAGACAATTGTTTAAAGGTACATCGTTAAAATTTAAATCCGTAAGAATCAGTAAAGCGTATCTTGTAAACACTCAGGAAATATACCTGTATATGAAAAGAAAAAGCCATTTAAAATCTTTCTGTAAACATACATTTAAAAGTAATAAATATGCCACATATATGGTAAAAGGTTTCTGCCAAAAAATGAATAATACAAATACAAATTCAAATACATAGATGAACATAAAGACTTAGAAGGGAGAGTCATTATGATTAATATTGAAATAGATGAAAATATTTACACATTAGTTAATATCTATGCTCCGAACAGATTGAGACAAAGAAATAGTTTTTTTAAAACAATAAAAGTGTTTATTAATAAATACGGACTCGGGCAAGTCATTCTAGGAGGTGATTTTAATGACATGTGGTCACTGCTAGATACAAAAAATAAAACTAAATCTTCCAAAAAATTTGATAAACCTGTAACAAGTTTTAAAGGGCTTATAAAATCATGTAAACTAATTGATATTTGGAGAAACAAAAATAGAAATACTAGACAATTTACTTGGTGTAGGAAAGATAGAACAGAAGCTACCAGAATTGAATATTTTTTTGTTTCTAAAGAAGTACAAAAAAAACTGCAAAAGTTGTGATATTAGACCTATTGTCCAAAAAATAACTGACCACAATGCAGTGTCACTCAAACTAAATACTGAAAGAGGAAATAAAGGACGGGGGTATTGGAAGTTAAATGGTAGTATAATGAACAATGAAGAATATGTGTATGTTATTAAAAAGCTAATATCTAAATATGAAAAAGATTTAACCAACTGTGATGATTTGGGGATTCTTTGGGATAATTTGAAAATAGAAGTAAGAGATGCAAGTTTATACTATTGTAAAAGAAAAGCTAAAGTAAGAAAAGATGAGATAAATTTTCTAGAAACAAAGTTGAATAAACTAAATAATGAAATAAATGATAGTACTGATATAGTGGTGTCAGAAAAAGAATTTTGATTTTATACGTTTGCAGGAAACTCATTGTACAACATATGTAGAAAATGAATGGAAAAAAGAATGGGGAGTGTTAAGTTTTTGGTGTAACGGGACTTCCGTTTCCAAAGGGGTAGCAATTTTAGTGAAACCAAATTTAGATATAAACATTACTGAAAAATTTAAAGATGCGGAGGGAAGGAAATTGATAGTTGAATTCAAATTAGACTCAAACGAAACTATTAGAATTTTTAATATCTACGCCCCTAATAATGGCATAGAAAGAAAACATTTCTTTAATAAGTTAAAAATAGATAAAGAAAATGATATTGTGAATTACGTTATGGGAGATTTTAATTGTTGTCTAAATAGGAAATTAGATAGAAAACATATGCCCAAACGTGAAGATGCGGGAAATAATGAACTAAAAAATTTCATTGAAAAAAATGAACTGACGGACATTTGGCGTCTCAGATATCCAAACAATACTCGAGAATAGATTATATATTCACTAGTGAGAATATCGATTGTAGAGTAAACAATGCAAAAATTGTTTATTTTCCCTTCAGCGATCACGACGGCGTAACAATTACTATGAACATCGTCGAACAAGAAAAAGGCCCGGGTTATTGGAAAATGAACAATAGTATAATTAAAACCGACCTTTTCAAAAATACTTTTGAAACATTCTGGAAATCTTGGAAACTTAAAATAAATAATTTTAAAGATAAAAAGGAGTTCTGGGATTTAACAAAAACTAAAATAAAGGACATAACAATAACTGTTTCAAAGAAACTCAGGTTAAATGAAAATGAAGTTAAACATTGGGAAGATAAATTAGAAAATCTGTTAGAAAATGATGGAACACAACAAAATCTGAATGAGGTTGAAAAACTAAAAAAAGATATATATAAATATTACGAACAAAAAGCAGAAGCAGCACGCATAAGATCAAAAATAAATTGGTATGAAAAAGGTGAAAAATCCACAAATTATTTTTTCAGATTAGAACAAAAACGAGGAAAATAAAAACTATGGTCAAAAATAAAAGCCGAAAATGGCACATACAAAAATAATATTAATGAAATCTTAGGTGAACAATTAAAATATTATGAGAAACTTTTTACCTCGGGTGGTTGTAATAGAGAGGCTGGGGAAAAATTACTATATAATGTAAATAAAACTCTATCTGAAGCAGAAAAACGGTTATGTGATAGTGAAATTACAAAAGATGAAATTTTCAAAGCAATTAAATTAATGAAAAGGGATAAATCACCAGGGGAAAATGGCATAACTGCAGAATTTTATCAGGAATATTGGTTTTTGATACAGGATGAGCTTACGCAAATATTAAAAGAAACCTTTTTTGATAAAAACACTTTCCGAATCGCAGAGACTTGGAATGATAAGCCTATTATATAAAAGTGGGGAGAGGGAGGATATTAAAAACTGGCGACCTATAACATTATTAAATGTAGACTATAAAATTTGCTCAAAAATTCTGGCTGAACGTTTGAAAATAGTTCTACCATCTATTATAGAAACAGATCAAAAAGGGTTTGTTAAGGGCAGAAATATTTTTGATTCTAATAGAATGCTGCAAGATATTTTCGATTTTATAGATATGGAAGACGAAGAAGGATCAATCCTTTTTCTTGATCAAACAAAAGCTTTTGACTATGCAGAATGGGAATGGTTAGATGCATGTTTAGAAAAATTTCAATTTGGGGAAAATTTTCGGGAATGGGTTAAAATGTTACTAAAAAATGCTAAAACTTGTTTAATGACTAACGGTTTTCAATCAAGATACGTCCCAATTTCTTGATCAATCCGTCAGGGCTATCCAATATCGCCGATGCTATACATTTTACAAGCAGAGCCGATGGCAGCCACAATTACGGCTAATCCGAAAATTCAAGGAATAAATTTACCCCACCCTGACATAGAAAATGAAAAGAAAGAGGTTAAGATTAACATGTTTGCAGACGATACACAATTTGTTAATAGAACAGAGGAATCAATCGAGGAAACATTCAAGGTTTTAGAAATATACGAGAAAGCATCGGGTGCTAAGATAAATTATGAAAAGACTGTAGGGGTATATTTGGGTCGTTGGAAAAATAAAACACCAAAATATAAAAAAATTAGGTGGTCAAGCGAACCAATTAAAGCATTGGGAGTCATGCATGGATACAGTGTTGATATAGAAGCTATATGGTTAGAAAAAATAAAGAAGATTAAGGCGTGTCTTGAGGTTTGGAAATCTCGTGACCTAACATTGAAGGGCAGGGTCTTAATATTAAAATCATTGATTATATCTAAAATAGGGTTCGAAATCGAAATGCGAGGTATACCTGAAAAATATAAAAAAGAAATAAACAACGTCATGTGGAATTTTATATGGGAGGGAAAAGTAAATTTAATTAAAAGGGACGTGTGTTGCTTACCGGTAGAAGAAGGGGGGATTGGTATGATCAATATAGACTCGTTCATTAAATCCAAACAGATCAAAAGTATGCAAAAGATTTTAAGGTCAAAAACCGATAACTGGAATACAATAGCCAAATGGTGGCTACAGAAGTTTGATATCAAATATAATTGTGATAATTTTTTAGCAAAGTGTTCGGACTTACGAGGATTACAAATGGAAAATTTTCCAAAATACTATCTTGAGTTGATTAAAACGTGGTCAAATTTTTTTAGTATACAAAGTCCAATAAATAAAAACGATATTCTAAACCAACAGCTTTTTGGAAACATAAAAATTCAATACAACAAAAAACCTATTTTTTCGCTAACTTCGGAAAAAGTGGAATTCATACAATAAAAGATATTTGGGATGAGGAAACGAAAAACATCAAAAGCGACAACTGTATATAAAATACTCTTAAAGATAAGAGAAACTGGATCTCGGAATGGACAAGGCTGAAATTAGCTATTCCAAAATTGTTCAAGGACAGACTAAAAAACGTCCACGTTGATCCAGAACCCCTCAACAATGGTTATTACATTAAAAATACATTTGAATTTTACGATAAACAGAATAAAGTAGTAATCCCAAGTGAGATATCTTTGAAATTAATCCAATATTCGTTAAATTTAGATATAGTTCCAAACTGTCAAATAAAATGGAATATTCAGTATAATTCGGAATTACCGTGGAAAAAGATCTGGATAAATTTAAATAAAAGTATGTCCTCTAGGAAAGCAAATCAAATTAGCTGGAAAATTGTTCATAACATTATCTATACGGAGCAAAAACTATTTAGAATCGGCAAATCAAATAATGGCAAATGCCATTTTTGTAAAACAGAAAACGAAACTCTCACACACCTTTTTCACAGCTGCAACATTATAATGGTTGTTTGGGAACACATTTTTGATGCGCTTAAAACATATAATGTACTTAATAACACTGTATATATTCCATTGAGCGAAGAACTTATCATACTAGGAATGTACGATTACAACAACAAGTACAATGTCATAACTAATACGATTATGAATACAGTTAAATGGATTATTTGGAAATGTAGGAATATAATCAAATATCAGTCTAAAAGTTTTACTTCCAGTCAATTGATAGCATATGCAAAACGGGAACTGAGCAGTTTAATTGAATCTATGGACAAATCATTATCATCTAAAAAAGAAAATTTTGCAGCTGAAATAAAACTTATAATAAATCGTATACATTAGTAAGTGACGTAATAATTTGTACTTACTTTCCTTTTCTTTTTAGAACATAATAATACATCCAACTATAGAAATATCCAATACACGCATTTACAAGGTCGAGCATGTGACCTATAAAATCACTGACCGACACATAACAATGTAATCCAGGTGTTAAAAGTACAAACAATAAAATGTCAATTATATAAGTAAAGGTAAATTAATGTGTAGATTGTAGTGTGTTTTGGGGGCCTTTTGATGTATTTTATTCACTGGTAGAATATTGTGAATAATTTAGGCCTAAATTAAAATATTGTTTGTTTGCCCTTTTCCGACCCTATTTTTTGAAACAGGGAGGGTAGGTAGGTAGGTAAAATATTTCATTTTTTTCCCCATTAAAATAACTTGGCTCTGTATATTTTTTGTCATAGGTAGGCAGGTAGGTATAATATTTTATTTTATAGATACAAAATCTGCAGAATGTCATTTTGAGATAACTTTGTACTGGTAAGATATGTCCGGGAAGTCATACATTACTAGTAGAAAAAGTCCATAGAGGGTTAAAAATTTCGTGTGTGCCTAAAAGTTGTTTCCAATAAAAATGCTACAAGACTTAAAACTCAATTGTCACGTATTTTCCATCGCATTTATAAATAATCTGTATGGAAAACTTGGCGATTTTACTGCCAGATATTCTCCCCTTTACAGGGTTTTGTCACTTTTGGTTCATTTCAGATATAAATAATATATTGGCATCGTTAACATAATCATCCTGATCTGCGGATCACAAAAGGCAATCCCTACATAGAACACAATGTCCTTTTACAAATTAGTTTGTACACACGTTGATAATTTTGTATCAAACGAACTTTTTTGTAAACGAACCCTGCTCTTTAAGTATAAAGGTACAGAGTAACGTACGTCATATCATGCTTTCAGGAAGCGTTCAACATCGATTTCAAACAAATGCATTGAAACTTTAAATGCAAGTGTTCATGTCAAATGCTCAGGTGATACCAAACGGACCGGACCTCATACGTTAAAGATAAAACCCGAGGATTCCGGTAAAAATGTTTTGAGCGGGAAATACAAATATAAGATTTTTGGTAGGAACGAAAAAATGAAATAAAATAAAATCTTGCTGGTAAATACAAATAAAAGATTTTCAGGCGGAACGAATTTATAGGGTCGATCGGTAAAGGGCAAACAAACAATATTTTAATTTAAGCCTTATACGCAAACTCAATCTGTGTAATTAATATGAATGTATAACTTATGTATGGAAAAAATATAAAATAGATTTTTTTTTTTTTTATAATAGAGTCCACTGTTTATCCCTGGACGTTGGATCATTGTAAACACAGGACCCCTTGTGTATTCTTCCCTGGGTTACACAAGGAAAATTGTATTCAGGTGATTTTCAATAAATGTATTTCAAGTCTTAAAAAAAATAAAAAAAAAATAGTACTGATATAAATAAAACATTACAAAGAGAAATAGAGAATGTTGAAAATAAGTTAGATACTCTGTATAAAAATAAGATAAGGGCAAAAAATAAGGTCAAGGGTAAAATGGTTTGAAGAAGGTGAAAAAAAAGTGCATATTTCTTGGGGCTTGAAAAGAATCGTCAAACAAAAAAAGTTGTTACTGAATTATATGATGAAAATGGTTTGGCTACTAAAAATCAAAAAAAATAAATTTAAAGTTAGAAGTAAAATACTATAAAAAAACTTTTTGAATCAAATAATCCCTGTGATAATGAGGTTAAGAAGTATATAACAGAAACAGATATATCAAAACAGCTAGATGAATCAGAAAGCAATCAATGTGAAGGGGAAGTAACTGAGAAAGAATGTACAGAAGCAATCTTTAAAATGAAGTTAAATAAATCCCCTGGCCTGGATGGTCTGACGGTGGAATTTTATAGGCAATTTGGAATAATTTAAAAAATATAATGGTTAAAGTATTCAATAATAATTATGAGCAAAAAAGAACTTACCAATTCACAAAAAAAAGGTGCGATTTCCTTAATATATAAAAAGGATTACCTGCTTTCATTAAATAATTACCGTCCAATTACATTACTTAACATAGATACAAAACTACTGGCATGACTGGCTTATGTGTTAGCACAAAGACTAAAAAAAGTTTTACCATCTATTATAAGTCTAGACCAAACTGGATATGTAAGAAATAGATATATTGGTTTTAATATAAGGCAAATTCAAGACATAATTGATTATTCAGAGAAATTTAACATAGAGACATTTGGAAGTCTATCAGGGCTGAAACTTAATAGGAATAAAACAGAAGGAATATGGTTAGGGATATTAAAAAGCAGTAAAGATAGATATGAAAATATATAATGGACAAATAAACCAGTCAAAAGTCTAGGTATTTATTTTGGGTATGATAATAAGGAATATCAAGCATTGCACATAGAAAAAATCTTGGATAAAATTACAATACTTGTAGACAGATGGTCGAAAAGAAATTTAACATTGCTGGGAAAAATTTTAAATGTAAAAGCTCTTCTGCTACCAAATTTAACTTATTTTGCTACTAATGGTATTATTACTAAAGATAAGTTGCAAATCATTAACAATATAATTTATAGGTTTGTTTGGAATGGAAGAAAAGATAAAATAAAGAGGTCAATATTAACAAAAAATTATGAGTCTTATATAATGTCAATACATATAAAATGGATTAATCAGAAAATGCTAATTGGTCGGTGTTGCCTAAACTATACCTGAATAAGTTTGGCATAAATTTGCTAATTTTCAAGATAAATATAAAACACATAAAATCGATTGATAAAAGAATATGGAACAATACATCACTATTCTATCAAGAACTGATAAAATCATGGATACATGTAAATCTTAATGAAGCTAAAAATGATAAAATATGTAACTTTCTAGAGATCAGAAAGCAAATAATATGGGGCAATAGTTTGATAAAATTTAAAGGACAATGTCTGTTTTTTGATAAATGGATTGAAAGTGATATTTTATTTATAAATGACATAATTGACAATAGGGGACAAATATCAGAAAAAGTAATCAATTTAAAACTAAAAAACAAATGTAATTGGATTGCTGAATTTTCAAAACTTAAAAAAGCCATACAAAATCACTGGGAGGAGAAGCTTAAAACTGAGAAATCATTCAAAACTATAGTAAATATTAACAGAGAAAAAATTAGACTAAGAGACCATGAGGATATATTGGGCATTAATAATAATGATATTTATAAGATAGTGCAAAGTCGAATAAAAACAGAAACACCCATTGGTTTTTTGAAATGGGAAAAGATATTACATACAGGAAATATAAATAGTGAACTCAAAGACACTATAAAATTCACTTTTGAATACTTAAAAGATAATAAGATTAAGATGTTCAGGTGGAAATTAATGCACTTCATCGTGGCAAATAAAGAGCTGTTATTTCAAAGGAAAATTTCTGAAAACAGCCTTTGTTCATATTGCAATAAACAAGACAACTACAAACATTTTTTCATCACATGCGCATATAACACAAACTTTTGGAGATCAATGAGAGATATATTTAACAAATCAGGTATTGACAAAAATGTAATAAGCCTACACTCTCTAGTAATAGGATACAAGATTCATGATGACGCTTATTTTGGACTCAATCACTTGCTGAGCTTAATGTTTTTTTCGGTCTATAAATCACATTATAAATCCAATAATAAGGCGAACAAAATAGACATACAATGACATAGTGAAAATTTTTAAATATGAAATCTCGAGTACAGTTGAAATATATTGTACGACCAATATAGAAATAAACATACTGTTAAAAAAAGTGTTGCAGATCTTGAAATAAACAAAATCAACTTTTTGAAAAAAACATGTATGTTCTAGGATGTTAATATTGTGTACTTGTTTTCAATATTTCAAGTGGACAAGTAAAAATATATGTTACTATAATATAAGTGTCTATGTACAAAAAAGGTATGAAAACACATGTACATGTAGATATATGTACAATGTATGTGAATGCATCTTTCTGTAAAGGTCTTTATATGTGTTAACATGTATGTATGTAACTATAGCATATGTGTGAATGAAAATATATGTAAGTGTAAATGCATGTATGTAGGTATGTAAGTTATGTATGCATGAAGTGAATGCATGTACAGTTGGGTGCAGACCAAGCATTACATGTAAACGGGCCTAAAAAGTGAACGCGGCGTTTACTCGCGTGCACTTCATGTAAACGCCACGTTAACTCTACGTTAACTCCGAAATTTTAGTAGACATCAATAGAAAACGGGCGTTTACTTTCGCGTTTACCTCCGCGTTAAGGCGAAAGCCGCGCGTCTTCTAATCTTGTAAAGAGTAAACGGGCGTTTACTTTCGCGTTTACTTCGCGTAAACGCGAAAAAGGCGTGTCTTCTATCTTTAAAAAAAAGTAAACGCCCGTTTACTGTTTGTAGTAAACGCGCGTTAACGCAGATTGTCCTCGTATCCTGGATACACTGACCTAATATATCACATGATAAGGTACATTAAAATATCCATCTGTCCGTTTTCGATCAACATATTGGCAATTGCATTTAATGAAATGAGACCTCTTTAATTAATTTATTGAAAATTAATCATTGCATTTAAGAACAAAATGGAAATTCGTCCTGGAACTGTAAAACCTACAAGACTTTCAGTTTACATTCGTGAGAGGATATTAAGTTTTGGAATATTTAATTTTGGCATATTTATTTTTAAATATGCCGGTTTACATGTAACTGTGAGTCGATATTTGTACATGTAAATTTTGAACAGAAAAAATAGAAAATCCGCTGTTGAAAGTTTTTGGAACTGACTATTTTTGCAAGTAATATGTTTATATTTCTAATAAAAAGTGTTTTTTAATGTTAGGGTTCAAAACACATATACGTAAAATATTAAGTCATTTTAACAATATAAATAAATGTACAAATGCACACGGCGATTATTTTATAATACTAGTATACACAATTAGTTAACGCGAAAAGTAAACGCCTGTTTACTTTCAAGTGCGTATAAAAATACAATTGAGAAATCTGTAGTAAACGCCCGTTTACTTTTACGTGCACGTAAAATTAAACTTGTGAAATCTGAAGTAAACGGACGTTTACTACTGACTAAACGGACACAGAGTAAACGCGCGTTTACTCGAGTAGACATTAGAAATTTCCGTTTTGACCGCGTTAACGTAAATGAAGTAAACGGGCGTTTACTAGTAAACGCGAAATTTATAGTTAACTAACGAAAAATGTCCACGCCGCGTTAACTTGCGTTTACTTTATGTAATGCTTGGTCTGCACCCAACTGTATGTAGGTATGTAAGTCATGTATGCATGAAAGTGAAGTATAACATTAATTTGGACAGAAAAGGGGGGATAAAAGTAAAAATAAATACTTTTTAGACAATGTTCAACATGTATCCTATCATATCTGTACAACAAAGATGTACATTTTTATATGTTTAATGATGTTTAATGATGTTTTTCTTTTTTTATGTGAAACTAAAGGAACATATTATATATAAGAATAATAAGGATAATTCTAATGTTTACAATATAAAGGTCACAGACAGGTCACAGACTGTTCACAGGTAATAAAATTGGGGTCAAATTTGTAAAATCAAAATTCATTACAAAAGCGTAGAAGAAACAAAAAAAAATCATATTTTACTTACCATTCTTTAGTATTAACAAACACTTCCAAAGAATTGTATAAATCCAAACGTATTAACAAATATTAACAGAAACAGTAACCACGCTGTATTTCATTCATATTGTCATATTTTCCAAAATTCTATTAAAAGAACCCATAACGGATTTTTCTCCGTAAATTTCACGACCACAGCGTCTGTTACATCTTTAGTACTTCGATAAGATTATATTTGATTCTATGTTTATTTATAAGTAATTATAGAAAATAGAAATGTATTAAATGGCTATGTATAAAATAAGATAAGTTTTACTGTATATTCTCCCTGGATATCAGTTATAATTGTATGTAACAGGGATACTTGATGGAATGCTGTACATTAAGTAATTTGTTAAAACAGCAAGGAGTGCAATAAATAATTTATGAATGTTAAAAAAAAAAAGAAATGTTTTGTGAACGACTAAAACTTATTATTATTATTATAACTTTGCAAAATTAAGTAAAACAGATATTTATACCATAACTTTTAGTTATGTTTTTGTTTTCTAAATTAACAATACTTTTTATTATTCTTTCATAGTTTACATCTTTGGAGTATTATGATTTTCATGCTGTATCTTCTATATTTGACAGTTTCTGTGTAATTCTAATTTTCGTGCTGTATCTTTCAAAGTTTTACATTTTTTACTTATCATGATTTTCATGCTGTATCTTCTATATTTAACAGTTTCTGTGTCATTATCGTTCTGTAGCTTTTCATTGTTTTACATTTTTTGTTTTATTCTGATTTGCATTTTTTGACTCGTTATGATTTTGATGATATATCTTTTAAATTTCTCAGTTTTTGTTTAATTCTTATTTCCAGGCAGTCATATTGTGTTGTCAGTTATGATAGAATTTACATAATTGCAGATTTTTTTTTTATGAAATGTCATTCTGTATCTCCAATATTTACAATATTTATCTACGTATGATGTTTATTCTGTATAATAGATGGTTTTTTTTTTTAATCTTATGGTATTTTCCCATATTTTGCAGTGTTCGTCTTAATATGATTTGAACGCATATGGTTTTTTTTCTCATTTTTCTCATTTTTAGTTTTATTATAATATTTATGTTACATCGTCCATACTGAAGTTTTTGTCCTATTGTAATTTCCATGCTATATTTTCCATAGTTTACAGTTTTTGTTTTACTCATATATTCCATGTTAATCATTTTCATGTAGTATCTCCAATATTGTTTGAATTTTGTAGTTGTATGTTCATTATTATATTCTTGTCTTTCATTTTTTTTAGCTTTGTCTATATGCCTTTTGTTATTCTTTGTTAATATGTATTTTTGTTTTTAGAGTGATTTATATCAAGACACAAAGTTGACTGCTGTACCCCTCTTTTTGGACATTTTTTGTTATTATATCTGGTAGTTTTCCTTACAAGTTGTTGTTAATAGTGTGGACCTATTTGTGACTGTCATATAAATAAGAGGACTGTTTCTGCTTTTTTTTGTGGTTTTCATCCTTCAAATTCCATGTGTTATTGAATGTATTTAAACGAAATTACAATGTACACAAATATCAGCTACTATTTTGTTTGTGATTGGTATGCTATTTAATTTGTTCTGTTGCTGTTTTTTAGTTTTTCTGATTTGTAGGTTTTTGTAACATAAAACGCATGTTAATATAATTAGACAGAGGCACCTCAATGTAAAGCAGCTATCAAACACAAGTGTGACTAAAACTTAGAAATAGCAGAGTTCTAAGACATGACAAGGGTGTATACTTTTAAACTGATATATTCATTCAATTTGTTTTTTAATTTTATTTACACCCAAGCTTTTTTTTATATAACTCGATTTCAATTTCATGAATGTGTACTGTCAATTAATACTCTTTGCGTTTATAACATTGAAAAAGACATATCCCCAAACTCTTCTGTAAAGTTATTTTTCTACATATGTATACCATGTCCATGAAGCGTTATTCCTTTTTCATTAATACAATTCCCCCTGCATTCGGTTCACAAGGGTTCTACTGTGGATTTATTAATATTTTTTGGATACCAATTTACGTTGATTTTGTAGGTAAAGGTGAACACTGGTGAACCACGAAATTAAATGTTCAACTAAGGACAAATTTTCTAAAGGCTTGTATAAAGACTTCGGCTAAACCACGAAATTAAATGTCCACGAACATTCAAGTTTTTCTTCGTCCACGAAAATCGGTGTCCATGAAAATATATGAATCCACAGTAATTAGTATTTAGAATTGTCATGTGATCAAAATTGATGTAAATTTTAAAGTTTAAAATTAAATTAGTTGTACATTTATCAAACAATTATTTTATCAATAATGTGCTCAATAAAAATTCAATGGCGTCTGAAAGTTTTAAATGATAAAAAGATATGTTATTATCAACTGAAGTTAATATCTATATACTGGTTGTTACTAGTTTGTAATGGTTTGAATGAAATGTTGTATATATTGTAATTCAAAGAATAGGTTTGTGATAACAATTTATATATCAGCAATATAAACGAAATACCCTCAGATTCTCCTGTAAGGAAATTTTTCTACATATTGCATTGTATTGAGACCATTTCCATGAAGCGTCTTTCCTTTTCATAAATGCGTGTTCCCCCTGTAATCGGTTAATATTTGATATAATTAATATTTAGAGTTGCCTTTTGCGCGAAGTTGATTTACACTTTATGATTTATAATTAAAATTTGATAGAAATTTATCAAACAACATGTTTTTTAATATTGCGATCAATAGAAATGCAATGGAGTTTGAAAGTTTTGTGTAATTAAGAGATAGTTAATTATCAATGGAAGTAGTTATCTACATACTGATTGTTTTGTAATGGTATCAATGAAATGTTGTAGATATTGTAATTCAAAGAATAGTTTGGTGATAACAATTAATATCAGCAATTTAATCAGAATAAAAATTATCTGGTGTTATTTTTTTGTTAACTTTTCTAATTTATTCATGTTTTTATTACTATAAAAAATAAAATGTCGAGTGATTGCAAATAAAGGCAACAGTATATATACCGCTGTTCGAAAGTAATGCATTGATTGAGATAAAAGAAATCCGGGTTACTAACTAAAAAACAGGAAAAACAAAGAAACAACAGAAACACAAAAGTGCTACAAAAAAAAAAGAACCGACACACATAGAAACGAATAAGAAGATAACAACAACCAATTTCCTGACTTGGTACAGGACATTTATAGAACAAAATGGTGGGTTGAACCTGGTTTTGTGGCTAGCCAAACCTCGCCTTAAAGAGACAAATAACTTACAGAATCCTAATGACAAAAATGTACGCCCATTGTGAAGGAAGATACTGTTATCCCATCAATTTCAGATCTTTCCTGAAAAAAACAGAGGAGGGTTCTTTCGTGCTTCGATAGGGAAATGTTGTTTTTCGCATGCAGTCGTCAACACAAATGTACATCCTTCACTAAACAATATTTATAACATTTGGAGTTAATTTGTTCAACCTGTTTCTTCTCGATTCCTGAATTTCCCCATTAAATACAATGTATGTCTAAAACTATAGGTAAATGTATCCTTCAACAATGAGCAAAACCAAATATATTGAATAAGTTGTAAAAGGTGCCAGTATTATAGAAGAAAACAAAGAACAAAAACATTTCCGAGAGTGTTATCTTTTGTTGATTTCTTTCTTTATTAAAAGAATGGTTTCGTTTAGTGTAATCCATGTGTTTATTAAGAAATAGTTCATAGAGGTTATATATTTGTTGGAAATTTTCACATGGTTTTGGCCGTGATATTCGAAATGTATTCTGAGCGTTAGCATTTCTATATCAATCAGAGGAGTGAGATAATTCTGTATAAATATAAACATGCTCCTGGAAAGCTTTAATCAGAGGCTTCAGCTGATTATGAACAATATAGAGACATGCTCCTGGAAAGATTAAATAAGAGGGGAGTGCTGATTATGTATCAATAGAGATATGTTCATGTATAATGAGTTTCTTACCAGATTAAAACAGTCTTTAAAATTTCTTTGATATGACAGTTCTAAGTACTCCGGTCACAGTTTTCGTAGAGGTGGAATACCACCAAATCATGGTACGTCGCATCCGGTTGCATACGAAAACAGGTCAGAGAAAATATATATATGCATATTGATCATATTGTAATCTCTGGTAATCTTAAATTAAATGTAGGGGTGGTTAAGGTTACGACATTAAGTGCTAGTTTAAACTGTAAAAGGTTTGAGCATATACACGTTGACAATAATCACAACAACCCTATATTTTGACTTTTGAAACAAAAATTGAAATGCATATGAGCGTTCCATTCTAGGATATTATTATTTTCAAAACTTCACTTTAAAAGTGGTACAGTGTTAGCCGTAAAAATAGTTCCTTTACGAAACTGCATTGTGGATATTTACAGAAATGCAACCTATATTGGGTGAAAAAAAAACGTAAGAATTTAACTAAATCTGGTTTATCTCACTGGTGTTAATGCAATTTTACTCAAAAATGAAGTTTTATAAATACTTTATGAATATTTAGAAAATTCTGGGCCTTAAATACTAGTATGATGACACCTACATGTGCACTTTTTATCACCGCAACATAAAACAAATACAAAAGAGGGACGAAAAATACCAAAGGGACCGTCAAACTCATAAATCTAAAACAAACTGACATATCCATGGCTAAAAATGAAAAAGACAAAGAAACAACAGCACACACGACACAACATAGAAAACTAAAGAATAAACAACACGAACCCCACCAAAAAACTAGGGGTGATCTCAGCTACAAGCTAGGAATGCAAAGTATCCCAAATAAACTTTCATTTGTGTGTTCTTTTCTTAAAATTCACTAAATATTCCATAATGCTAGAAACAGCATAATAACTTTAGAAATAGAAGCATCAGGGGCAAAAAACAGAGAAAAATGCAAACCCTCTGGGTCATTAACAAAATAATTAAACCTGAAAATGCTATGTTTTTATGATTTTGAAGTGTTTTTGTTATATAGAAAACAATAACTCTTACATTGAATTATGCATGGTATGCAAATACCAGACTAACTTTTAGTTCATTGATACATCAGACTGGTATCTGCATACATACAACGATTGCAAATATGGCTATGTTTTAACACTTCTAGTAGTACGGTGACCAGACCTAATATTTTTGAGATTTAATCGTCAAACATACTATACTGCTATATTATATATCATTGGATTCGGAAAAATGAGTACTATTGAAATATCGATGTCGTCAAAAAGAAATGTGGTAACAATATTGCATAAAATGAGGTCAAAGATCAGATTCTGTTTTTATTTTTTCTTCTTCTATACTTTCAAAATTTGAAGAAATATACAACAATTTAGGTTAAATTCTAGATACACACATTTTCTTATATCAATTTTCAATGAATCATCTCGAAAATGTTAAAAAAAAAATGAAAAAGAAATCGATTTATTCTGAAAATTGGCGTTTTTCAAATATTTGTTCTATTACACAAGATCAACACATATTCTGTTAAAATTACTGTAGTTACCTTGCCGGCTAACATCCAACCTCATCAATAAATGATGAATATTATTTTTACCTGCATCCTTCTGTCATGAAGGCATATTTTGCATAAGACCATTCATGAAATTCATTAAAACTAAATAGCACTCAATTATTCGAAAATAGTGACAATTCAACATTCCAATCAAAGAGATCCACACAACAGAATTATATCTTCTGGTTAATTGTCAAGGAACATGATTTGAAATTTCTACATAATTCTGACCCTTTACAGGACCAAAGCCCCGGACATGTAAGGTTTTATAGTGAACAAACACATGACTCTTTCACATGCAGATTTTCCTTCAATGAAGACACAAGATCCTGCAAGAATTCTGCTGAAATATGCCTTTTAAAATACACGGGGTGTAATGAATCATTTTACTCTCGCCAACCGTATTCTAAAGGTGACCGGATAGGGGTTTAGCAATGTGTAATGCGTTTCAAATTTTTAGTTTGAAACGAAGTACGTAAAACATACTGTTTCAGTGCCGTCTCGCAGGAAGGTAACCTGACTAAACTTACATCTTACTTGTGGTAAACTTGAATAATTATTATGATGGAGTGGTTTTAAAGAGATAGTTCTGATCATAAACCTTTGAAATTATATTTCATGCCAAAACAAGGGCTTCATCATTGTCAATATTACCGAAACTCTAAACACTACTGAAATAGTCGTGCGTGTCCTTCGAAGTCTTGTAGACAGTTTGTATACCTACTCCAAACAGAGACGAAGTTGCGTCGCATCCGGTAAGTACATGTGCAGCAGGAAATAGTTTACAAATTGTTGGGGAAAGACAGACACATAGTTATTGAATGGGTGAAAATCTCCGCCCATCATTTACACTGCTAATGTTCCACATTTGCAACCACAGCTCGCTTGTATGTGTCCTATTTTTTATAGTAGCGAACACAAAAAACAATTACAATTGTATAAGAGGTCTGTATGATTGTTCTTCCACTCTTTCACATTTCCCTTAACTCCGTGTCAAAGTTTAAGGCATTGGGTATAGGCCTTCTCTTGAGTGCTGAACAAGTTACGACAGCCATGAATTAACAGTGTTGGTATAAATAACTAAGTTTCAAACGTTCTGACTATGTAAAGCTCACACCAGGTGGAATCTTATCGGATTTGTCAAGGTTTTCCAGTCAGGAATACTTCTCCGCTCTATAATCTGATATACTTTGATGGAAGCTGTAGTCTCTGTGTGGCGTTCCCTTTCGGCAGACTTTATAGAGTTGTTCGTGTCGTAGCGGTCAAAAACATGTGCTACTATGTGCGCCATAGAAATTCATTGGGACATTTTTTTAATAGTAAGCTGCAAGGTCGCCGCATGTTTTACCTTTCTTAGCATTAATAAATTGAACCAATGCCATACCATCTCGTATGTAAGTTGTGAGCGATGATATAAAGAAAGGTAGGGAAAGTGCACAAGAGACTTAAGATTCGAATTGCTACACAAAATCCGACGCATGATTTTCTCATGGTGCCGTCATTTTGAAAAGGGGATAATGGAATGGGTGCGACAACACATGTTCTATGATAACATCATCTGTACATTTTGCCGAAATTAGTGCACGTCTAATTACAAGTTATGGATTTATGCGACCTGAAAGTATTTCCCCCGATTTATTTTTCAGGTTTGTGTTTGACTTTGATATTGGACTATAAAAACTCCTTGTGATCTTAAGAAAGAGCACTAATGATAAAATGTTTAGACATTTTCAAGCCTTCTTCGACAACTGTGAGCAAAGAACCTCGAATATGTCTTGAAGCATGCATTTAAGAAGAGATATTGATAAGACATTGAGGGTGGGATTCCACACCAAAGGGATCAGTAATGGATCATTTAGATGGTTCACAATGGCAATAACATGTTCTTCATCTCTGTTCATTGCTGTTGGCTTTGTTTCTTACTGTGAATTTGCATAATTTTCAGCATTTCCATCCCTTTTCAGTATTACACGACTAATGGATTCTATGAAATGTCTAGTAAGGGCCCATCTAACAAGCACAGACTTTTGAATTGTTATGCCTACAGTGCCACCTAATCCCCTTGAGGCTTTTATAACGGTCTTTTCTGTTGCCATGTCATAGTACTTTTAAAATGTCCAGGAAACTGTCTAAAAAGCAAAGTAGCCATCTATAAAAGGTGATCAAATGTTCACAGAAAATTGAAGCATATCGAGTATGTAAAATGTCATCCACCTTCGTGGAGTACGGTTGGTTACAAAAATATAATTTTACATTTGAGATGACGATCTCAAGGAAGAGACCAATTTCCCTCTCGTTCTGCTCTAACACTTGACAGCTAAATGTCTACTGCTTCAGGGAACATATCCCAGTATGTAAATGTAAGTAATACATCACATCCCAATAGCGTATATGTATCTATAAGAGGCTGTATATGAGCTTCGAATAGCTCCGTCATATGAGCGTTATGAATTTTGTCTGGCTTCAATTGCTGAAATAGTGCTTCTGAGACAAATGAATTTGATAGTATTGATTAATAAAGGTACAAATGTATGAAATAACGTATAAATGTTAATTATTTTACATTTTGCGTTAAAAAAATCATGAAATTAAATTGGAACGTACTCTATTAAAAAAACTAAGTATTCGTAGTGTTGAACTTTTACAAAAACTCTTTAATAACGAATTAATTTTGCAAAACTTTCTTTGAAATCGTTAAAATAATATGAATAAGGTGTAACAACAATGTGTATAATAACAGAAATAATATCACGGATGTTATTTTACAATGTTGACCTCAAAACTTTTCTTAGTCGATTTTTCGTTCAAGTTAATTAACGTACTTCAAAGCCCATTTTACGAAAATTGCACCGTACAATTTTTTGACGACAAGTCAAAATGTTAAGTTTAACCTTTGAACTACCAATACTGTGATGTATAGCCGTATAGTCCGAATGACAATTAAACTCCTTAAATAAGCGACTTTTCCTTACTCGGTCACCGTACTATAGTTCATAAGATAGGTAAATTATTATATATATATATGATTAGAGTTAATACTGATGTGACAATTATTACTAAACTGACCATTTGAAGCAGAAATTGTGAACTTTCATTGAAAAATAGGCATAAAGTAAGATGTGGAATGGATACAGAGTCAGAATTGGATATATAATCCTGAATGTTGGAATGATTGACTACTAAACATTACATTTACTAGCACACACCTGCTATATCGCGGGTCAGTGTCTGAATTAAAATATCTAATTATGTTTAAGCATTATTTTAGACTGGCTTTTTAGTATTGGTTTTGTCATCTGATAAATTCCTGCTGATTATAAAAATAATAAGATGCACAGTTGTCTCTGTTTTCAAAATCGTTCTGTTTGAACTCATGTACCTAGAACTTATCAATAATTGGTAATAGTATTTTTTGGGGCCTTGACGGGAGCATTGTCCTATATTAGTTATAAACAAAGATTTTATGTCATACCGGATAACACATTAGAAACAGTATCTACGCCTTATTTTAAGTCTACATTTGTAGTGTTCATATTTGTATTTCATAAAGTCATGCTAATTCAAATACTACAATGGGAAACAATGTAACAATGATGAATTTAGTAGGCTGAAGTCTGTGATCATGACCCGTGTATATAGAAAATCTGAAATATACCGTTTGGTGGTGGGCCTGACAGATGTGGAACGTATATATAAGGTAATAGGTAACATGTAACATATAATGACATTACTAAAAGGAAATCGCATGAGATAGTTCCGGAACTTATTAATTTGTCTTATTGTTTATTGTTTGAAACAGTAATCGATGTAAACCGGTAAAATTTTTAGTGTACCCTATCAAGAATATATATTCTTACATAAGTTTGACTTGTAGCTTAAATGTTCTATGATCGGATAGTTGTCTCTTTGACACATTCCCCCTTCCCATTCTCAATTCTATTCCTCGGTTACCCCTTTATTAGGTGAACAAAAAAGTGGTCTTTAGAT
Organism: Mytilus edulis; assembly: GCF_963676685.1. Classification (NCBI taxonomy): domain Eukaryota; kingdom Metazoa; phylum Mollusca; class Bivalvia; order Mytilida; family Mytilidae; genus Mytilus; species Mytilus edulis. The sequence goes on along the minus strand of NC_092354.1, from coordinate 82,351,449 downwards.
GTAGTAGTATAGATACTTTTCTGAAATGCTTTCCATTTGTTATCAGAATAGTTTTAAACTGGTTCTGGACATTTAATGTCAGAAAACATGCATATACGGTAAGCTGACTATATTCTAAATCTTGTTTTCGAATTCTTTAAACAACTGTAACAGGGGAGAGTGTATAAAATGAGGGACGAATGATACAAAACGGACAGTCAAACTCTGTATAGAAATTAAACTGACAACGCAATGGCCAACTTTGTAAATACTGCTGTTTTTATTTCAAATCATACCTTTTTGAAGAGAAATATAATATTCAGAGATGAATATATTTTTACATATTGGTTCCAAGTTATGATATCTATGTTTTATTTCATAGATACATATCTTAGGAATGTTACCAGTAAATTTACATATTATGCATATTGGTCATATTGAAGTATATGTAATCCTTAATCCAAGGTAGGGGTAGCTAAGAACACGGCCGACACTCGGCTAACCGAGAGATAGGTCGGTTAATCTATATTGAGTATGCGGCTATATCGGCGGTTGGTCTGTTAATCGGGTTGGTTATACGTCTGTTAAGAGTAAAACGCACAATTTTAATATTAAAATCTATTTAATATACAGATTTTAGGTACATTATAAGAATCAAATCAAAAAAAGAAGAGTGTCTGACAAAATGATATATATCATAGAACATTTTCCAAATGTAAAAACATTTCATAGTCTGCGCAGTTTTCAGTAAAACTAAAAGGCGTCGCGCAAGTATGTAGTATTTATGCTTATACGCATAGCAATTTTTGTAATAAAAGGCGAAAAAAACAATTTTAAATATCATTTAAAGGACACAAAATCGTACTTTGGTTCTAAAATATAAATTGAAATTAGTAAATATTTCATAATTGTAATATAACGTGAGTAATACCACGTTTTAGTGAACATTATGAGAATAAAGTCTGTTAATGGGTTGGGCAATTGAAATTGTGTCAGTTAAGAGTTATTTAGCCACGACAATAGTTGTGCTACCTTTATATTTTCCCTTTAAAAGGTTAAGAATGAGATGCTCTTGAGTAAAAAAAAAATGACAATACGCTGCAACAGTATCCTTCTAGTAAGAACATTTTTATTTTGACTTCCTTTGCATTTCATTAAGGGGTGTGTCACTTCAATATATGGATACAACGCAGGGTACTTATAACGTGTTGTCGTTCTCATATGCACATAATATTTGTCACTGGACGTTAAACTCTAAATCGTCAACATCATCCGATTGGTTCTTTTCTTCTATTACTGTTGTTTACAAATCAGTATAAACAAGTAAATGGAAAGGAGCGAATGCAGCTACATTTGGTTATCTTAAGTTTTAATTCATTTTATTCCGTTTAGTTTCTTTCTACATAAGTGCAGAGGAGAACTGCAGTTGTCCGCATGTAAACTTTTAGCATTTATTACCAATAAGAGTACATAGCAATCCGTTACTGTTTCAACACCCAGGGGTGTTTCATGTCTTTATTCTCAAACAGTTATTATTTTTTTTCTATCTTTTTTTATTAATGCATCACTTCCTACTGTCCTTATCTATTATTCTATATATTCTGTGTTTCCATCCAGATTCTCGTGTATACAATGAGGGTCCGGATTGGGGTGTTGTTTATTTCTATATTCTTTAAATTGTCTGTTACTTTTCTCTACATTTTATTTTATCTTACTCATTATTATTTCTTTATTCTTTATATATTCTAGCATCCCAATATATTTTACTTACTGATGTTTAGTTACATTACGACGTTTATCTCTGATTTACATACTGGTTAATACCAATTTAGATACAAATTAGTGTCATTCATGACAACCTAAACAGAATCCACATGATATATGCGACCATTCTTGGATGAAATCAATATGTATAGATTATAACATGCCCTTTTCTATATTAGCCCTGGTATCATCCCGAGACTCCCATATCGGCCTCGATGCTTTAACCGAGGGACGATATGGGTCGAGGGATGATACCAGGGCAAATATGGAAAAACATGTAAAATCTTTAAGCTATTTATCACATATTTAAGTGTTGCAGAAAAGAGGAAACAAAAGTTCAATTATAACAATTTAATGAAACATAACAGGTAATTCTTAAAAATTTATCCGTATCCGTAACAAATATGTGATATGATATAAATAACACATAGCTGAGAGGGTGATAGAGCAGATTGGGTCCCGAGAAAACATTGTCAACCGCGGCGAAGCCAAGGTTGACAATGTTTTTTCGCGGGATACCGATCTGCTCTATCACCCTCTCAGCTATGTGATATTTGGTTTTTTAAAATGAATGTCCTATCATCATTTTCTTTAACAGATGAGTTTAATTATAAAGTATTTTCTATGTAGTCACGTACTTGAGAGCCTAACGGGTATTTGAAAAATCATCAGAATTGAAGTAAATAGACAATAGTAGTGCATTGACTTGACATATAAACGATACAAGGATTAGGCCCAAAACGGGAAAAAAGCTCTGCTATCAAGAAACAAATTATTTTCAATTGTTGTTATTTTGTTATTTTGTTATTTATTTTGTTTAAATTTTGGGTAAATACCCCTTTCAAAAGGCCTCATATCTGGCGAAGAATATACATCACAATGAACATGATGAAATGTACACCACCAGTTGAAACCCATCGATGGTGAACGAATGCGTTTAATATCAACAATAAGCATAACACACAATGATTTATAGGTTTTAAAGTAAAAATATTAACAAGTGAAATACGTTTTTCCAACAATTGTAAAAGAAATAAGTTTGAGTCGTTCCACGCTTCGTTGTATAGTAAATTAGAACTTTAAGCATTGTCTATAAAATAACTTGATGTAGATTCAATTCATTGTCGTTTAAACTGCCGATGTTGTATTGGTCTAGCCGAGAGGGTGACATTCCAAAAAATTGTCACCCGCTCAGCCATGTGATAGAGTAAATTAACACCTTCGTATTAGGCAATCAAAATATGGCATTTTAACATGATGTATAATAATACTTTAATATTACACTTTTTTATATCAGTTTTCAATATTCATGGCCTAAATTCATTGTTCATGTCAGTGTTTCCGTACATATTATGTTTCTTTACTCATGTGTTGTTTCAGTATATTTTAGCCACTCGTCTTGAGCCTACCCATTTGATCCGATAACACCCCATACAGCAATAAAATTATACTTTTATTGCCATTCATAACTCTTAACAGACCGGGTTTTATACATCCGACCCATTAACAGACCAGGTTTTAAATAAAGATTGATTAATGTCACCAAAATACAGATTTTTGTGTAGATTTTTCACACAATGATATCAATTTGGTTGACAAACATAATGCCTGTCTTTGTTCGATGTTCAAAATATCTCATGCAAGTAAATTCAACCAACGTGTCTTTTTGTGTACATTTTGTGTGTGTAAAATGTGTATAAATTTGTTGATGAGTAACACGCCTTTTCATTTTATAGATCGTACATCGAAGCTAGAAAAATAATAATTACACCACCGAATTCAGTAATTGAATTGTTTTGTTAGACATGAATAATTTTTATGATAAACATATATTTAAAAAGTTATACAATGAAACATGCAGAATTTCCAATGATTTCCTCGATAACACCTGATTAACAGACTTTAGCCAACCCGATTAACAGACCCACCGCCGATATAGCCACATACTCAGTATAGATTAACCGACCAATATCTCGGTTAGCTGAGTGTCGGCCGTGAAGAAATTTAGTGTCATGGTAAATGTTTAATGTTCGGGGCATTTAAACGTTCAAAATATGCCGCACAGTCCTATACTTTGACCTTTGAAAACACAGTGTCCATTCAAGGATAGAATTGTTTTCCAAACTTTCTTTTAAAAGCAGTACAGATGTAGCCGAAAAAGGAGATGTTCATATGGGAAGTTGTGGATATTGACAGAAATACAACCTATTCGCATATTTAGCATTAGGATTTGACGTCCCTTCAAAAATGACAAAAGGAACACCCTTTTTTCACTCGCCGACAGGCTGTTCTGAATGTCTTTGCAAAAGCACCTCCGAATATATTTTGTTTATGTTTTTTATTTCGATATACCAATGAATTTATAAATATAATTTCCCTACCACTGTTTTGAAGAACCATAGTTTTAATTACACATTATTCATCTTTTGTGTGCATACATTACATACATTTTGTATTTGCCTTAAATCATTTAGCGTTATGTTCAATTATTGTATAGGAAATATAATAATTGGATATTAATTACATGCATACTTAATAAACTGTGGCTATTTTTCCCAAACATGTCTTTGTTTGAAATAAAAGCAACACTGCATTATGCTGTACTTGGCCGCTGAATCCTTCGGGTGTATTAAAAATCCATGTTGGACGTTATTATAAGTCATACCACATCAAGCGTTGGCAGGGAGGCTAAAAAGAGGCAGTGTTAAAACACCACTGTCAAAGGGAGGAAGGATTGGTCCATGTTTTTATAACGCAGAATATGTCTGTTTACTATATGACTCTGTTTTGAGTGCAAGACTCCTTTACATTAAGTTATACGAAGATGTGGTTTCAGTTTTATAAATTAAAAAGGCTACGTTTTTCATACGAACTTCTTTATATTATCAAAATTTAAAAAATGAACTGTTATTGAAACATAGTATACCCGTAAACTAATTATTGATATTTCCCGAGTGGAAAACACGTAATGACTGTAATAACTGCTTCTTCAGGAATACAATCATACTTATATACCATTTAAGGTAGTTCAGGGGTATATAATCAAAAGTAACAGAATTTTCCTAATCTCCCTCTATATAATTACCATATACCAATGACAAGTCTTACCTGAACCAAACTGTCTAAATCTCTGTTCTCCATCTATAGAATTACCATAGATCAATGACAAGTTTTACCTGAACCAAACTGTCTAAATCTCTGTTCTCCCTCTATAGAATTACCATAGATCAATGACAATTTTTACCTGAACCAAACTGTCTAAATCTCTGTTCTCCCTCTATATAATTACCATAGATCAATGACAATCCTACCTGAACCAAACTGTCTAAATATCTGTTCTCCCTCTATAGAATTACCATAGATCAATGACAATTCTTACCTGAACCAAACTGTCTAAATCTCTGTTCTCCCTCTATAGAATTACCATAGATCAATGACAATTCTTACCTGAACCAAACTGTCTAAATCTCTGTTCTCCCTCTATAGAATTACCATATATCAATATGACAATTCTTACCTGAACCAAACTGTCTAAATCTCTGTTCTCCCTCTATAGAATTACCATAGATCAATGACAAGTCTAAATAAGATGTCTTCTGATTCGTCTGACTACTTGGACCTGTTATTTAAAAACAACTCTTTATTACGTTATAAAGAGAGACAAAAGATACGAGAGGTTCATCCAAACGCATAGATATAAAATAAACTGACAGCGCTATGGCTAAAAAATATAAGGGACAAAACAGACACATAATAGTAGCGCAGCAGACACAACATAGAAAAGTAAAGACTAAGCAACACGAACCACACAAACACTGGGGTGATCTCATGTGCTCCGGAGGGGTAGACAGATCCTGCTCCATATGTGACACCCGTCGTGTTGAGTATGTTTTACAAATCTGATAAATGGTCTCAATCGGGAAAACGGAAGGATATTAAAATTACGACATAAGGAACATATCCGATATCATCTGTGGATTAATTATTTCATAACGGGCAACCAATTCCTGATGACGTCGGTAAAACTTACGGAGGAATGACTTCAACTTCACCATCCTTCATTTATTTCCTTGATATTATACCAAACGTTCTAATTCAATGGTATAGTTAAAATCATCCCTTCGTTAATATTACAGACAAAATCGTGAGCTAATTAACCGTAACAGAATATCTGTTTCACAGATGACAAGGAAAATTTTATAATTGTTGTAATTACAATCTCGTCCCCTTAAGTTTGTTTTTGTTGTGTTTTCTGCTCTTTTGTGAACTGTTGTATTTTCTACTTCTGACTTTGAATGTCCCTTTTGTATCGTGGGCGTCTCTTTTGTTTAGTTTATCTTGAAAATGTCCAAACAATCGCTGAATGATAGAGCAATATAATTTGAATTTTTGAATTTTTGAATTTATTGATGTTTCATGGAAAGTGTTTTGTGTTCACATTCTTAATGTACAGAGTGTGGCCAAAAGTATTCGTCACTTGATTTTTTTCCTATATATTGTATATAAAATAACTTTTTTTCAAAAAAATATTTTGGGGTCATTTTTGGTTTGATTTAAAGCAACTTGGTACCAATAGAAGCATACTTGTCGCAGGTAGTTACTCGCTAAAGTTCGGATTACACATATTTCTTAGCTTCGTCAAAATACGTGTACAGTTGATATGCAAAGACACTAACAGTTATTGTATATTTAAATGTACTATATATAAATACGCAAACAGGGAGAAAATAGAGCAAAATGTGCATGTAGAATTGACATCGACAGATACAATGTCAGGTCAATGTGAGGAAAATATAATTTTTTTTGTATGAGGCATAGATATTGGAGAAGGACAAGGTTCTACCGAGCCATTCTCCAGTTTTTGCGCAGGAGTACAAAACAGTTTATATTGTTATGACGTTGACCTAATATTGTTTTGATGCTGCAACTTAAAGTAAGACATGAAAGGTTTTTGAATCGTTACACACATACTTATGATCATCCCTTAATGCATCATGATTGCGGAAAAAGTTTTCCATGATGAAATTAACATTCTACAAAATATAACTATGTTGCAGCAAAAAATTTACTTTACAACAATTTATTTTGATACATGTAAGCTCTAAATCGTTCAAGCATAAAAGGCAGATTGTTTTGTTTTATGCTGGCTGTACGTCGGCCTTATGTAGACGCATAATATACATTTATATGACGCTATATCAAAGCAATTGGTTTAACAAAAAAATAATGGAAACTATTGTAATGAATGTACCTGGTAAACACCCTTGTGATGGAGCTATTTCTGATCTTACAAAACTCCGACATGTATGACTGAATTCGCCTGGCAGTGTGAAAAACGGAAAACATGCTGGTCTAAAAATAGATAATGTATCATGAGAAAGCGTACTTTAAATTATGAAATTCTTGAGATGTTTTTTGTTAAAGCGAACATTGAAACAGTATCCATGGTATCAGGTAAACAATAATAAAAACTCAGTTGAGTTTTTTCCTATTTTTTTCAATCGCTTAAATAGGATTTAACTTTCTTTCTAGTAATCACAGATTAGAAAAAAAAATGCATGCAAGTATAATGTTTTGAATATAGAGTATTACTTCTTTGTATATTAAAATGAGTTTAAAAGTTACATTGTCTAAACAGGCACATTATTTTGAATTTCTAACTATTTCTGTTGGTTTTGTTAACATATAGTTGTCAATAAAATGAAACTATATGCAACGGATATACAAGTGAGAGGTTAAGCTAGCTATAAAAACGAAAAATATATCAAATCTAAGTACAAATAAACACGGAAAGTCCCTAATCAAATTGCATTAAACTAAAGTTCAAACACATCACTCGAATAAAAAACAACTGTCACATTACTGAATTTGTACAGGCATCGTAAGAAGAAAATGGGTTTATTTCTAGCTGAACTTCCTTCTTTTATGCGACCTGTTTATATTTTCGATATATCGACACAATTGGGTGAAACACCCAAATAAACATAAAGGTTAATACACAATAATCATCATAATTAGGTCGTTCCAATGCAGCAAACAATATTTTCATTCCTACCTTTTGACGGGTCTTTCAAATGCATCATACGATATTTTCATTCCTACCTTTTGACGGGTTTGTCCCCGATACAGCATACAATATTTTCATCGACATCTGCTCAGGGAAAAAATAAAGTAAAATGAACCATATTATGTTACAGTTTATAGAGCATATATATATATTTACAAATTGAATTCTTCAAATGCAAGAAATAAATCGGTTTTAAGCCAACATATATAGTTTAAATCAAATCTCATAAAATAACACCACTTATCATTGATATTTTCATTATTATAAATTCACAATTTGGAAATTAGTATGGCATTCATTATCACTGAACTAGTATATATTTATTTAGGGGCCAGCTGAAGGACGCCTCCGGGTGCGGGAATTTCACGCTACATTGAAGACCTGTTGGTGACTTTCTGCTGTTGTTTTTTTATTTGGTCGGGTTGTTGTCTCTTTGACACATTCCCCATTTCCATTCTCAATTTTAATGTAAACCAAACCTCATTTTTAAAGTACTAAGGTTTTTCTAACTCGGGCATTTGTCAGGAATAGATTACTCAAGCTGTATTTGGTAAAATTTTTATGAACCTTTAGTTCTCAATGTTTTTAGGTTTTTATGATTCAAGTGTCAATGGTGAGTCTTTTGCAGACGAAAAAACGCATCACAGATACCAGAAATGAAATATTGCATTTGTCAGTCAGGGGCATTACTTAAACAAGTAACAATTAAAATTACCTATACAAGTAATGTTGAAAACGAGGCTATTTTAAATATAACTTATATAAGTAACTTTTTTGAATAATATTTTTATAGGTGTCCAATAATACAGATTTAACTAACTTTAACAAATTTTCACAGTCATCTGGTTATTTTTCCCATGAAATATAAAATCTTATTCTTCTAAAACACTAATTAACTTTCTGACGCACTTATCTTTCATACCGACGCTTCTTGGTCAAAGATTGGTCTCTTGGGACTATTAAATTATCATTTTCCTCCAAAATCTTGAAGGAAGACTGATATAAATAGATAGATACTTGGGAATTAATTAAGAGTTGAAGTTATTTATAATTTGTAATCAAAATCAATCACATAAGTTCCTAAAATAAGTGTAATAACTAATTTTTTCAAAAATGTATAAAATAACTTATTCAAGTCATATTTTTGTCATTATATTTAGATTAACCCTTTATGTCTATACTCCTCTCAAATCGAATAAATTCTTTGTTTTATGATATAAAGTGATGTAAAAATTCATGAAAACTACATTTAGTCTATGTTTCTATTAAAAATTAAAATAACTCTATTAAGTAATTTTATTATTTTTAGAAACAAAAATTACTTATATAAGTAACTTAAAAAAATAACTTGTTTAAGTAACGCCCCTGACTGTTTGTGCCAATTTTCGGCTACTAATGATTCATCATTGACGCTCTGATCAAAAAAGTTGAAAGGCCAAAAAAATACTAGTATACGAAATTAAAGAGCATTGACAAAAGAGCACGTCTGGCGCAAATACAAAATTTAAATCATAGTATATATTTTTTTTTAATAAAGACAATACAAATGAAGGAATCAATAGAAAGATCAATGTGTCTCAAGCTATGTTTGCATTATCCATCATTGAAATCAAAAGCAATGTCACATAAATTCGCCGTTTTTTAATCTAATACATCCTGGGTTTTCAAAAGTAGACACAAAATGTCGTAATTGGTTTAACATGTCATACTTTAAATTTAACCAATTTCGCTATGTTCATTTTCGGGTACGAACAATAAAATTCACCATGATTCTTTACATTCTAAAAAAAATGTTTTTGTATTTTCGCTTTTTTTCAAATTAATGAACAATCAAACAGCTTTGATCCTTTCAGAAAAAATGTCCAGTGTTGGTTTATAGTCCTAGCGTATATCAATACTTTTTGTATCACGATACATTTTATTGTAAAGCTGTTGCTCATATCCAAATGATGACAAAATCTCAAAATGAAGCAATTTGGTAGTACTTGTTCTGTTTTGCCCTTAATATAAAATTGAGAATGGAAATGGGGAATGTGTCAAAGAGACAACAACCCGACCAAAGGAAAAAGTTTACCAACAGGTCTTCAATGTAGCGAGAAATTCCCTCAACCGGAGGCGTCCTTCAGCTGGCCCCTAAACAAATATACTAGTATACTAGTTCAGTGAAAATGAACGCCATACTAATTTCCAAGTGGTACACAAGAAACTGAAATTAAAATAATACAAAACAAACAAAGGTCAGAGGCTCCTGACGTGGGACAGGCGCAACAATGCAGCGGGGTTAAACATGTTTAAGCCATGTTAGACGAAATTCAAAATATAAATACCGAACATCGGACGGATTTTATTTTGTTGAATTAAAGCGAGCAAAAAGATCAACCTCACTAGACCTTCTCTGATGATGACTTAATAACCTGGCATTACCCTGACGTAATGGGGTGCTCTTATGGACTTACCCTGACGTAATGGGGTGCTGTTATGGACTTACCCTGACATAATGGGGTGCTGTTATGGACTTACCCTGACGTAATGGGGTGCTGTTATTGACTTACCCTGACGTAATGGGGTGCTCTTATGGACTTACCCTGACGTACTGGGGTGCTCTTATGAACTTACCCTGACGTAATGGGGTTGATATAACATCATGAAAGATTACTAAACCAAAGTGCATTAGATTGATATTATAAGTATGGTCTCTAGGAGCTGTCATCCCAGCGTTGTGTACACTATTACTTATCTCTCTTGGACTAGGCAGTTTGTGGCCCGTTACACTTGTTGAACGTGGTACTACACCAATATCAAATTCTGAAAAGAAGCGCAAGACACATTTCAAAATGGTTCTGTTATCTTTTATATAATTTGGACTGTAAGGGTGGAATCAAAATACTAATTTGTTTCCTCCCAAATATCATTTGACTGGCAAGTCCGGAACTTGTCGGAAAACATTGATTGAATGCGTCAGATTTTTCTTTTTTCTACGAAAGGTCAGAGGTTCTCTTTGGAATCTGGCTTCCTCCAGTAGGGCTTAAAGTGGTTTTAAACAATAGTAAATCAGTTATCAAACAATCAAAATTGAATCAATAAACAAAGTAATACTAGTAATATGCATAGTAAAAAAAGTAAAATGACATACGATCTCCATAATCTGGTGGCAGAAACCTAATTTGTGGTGAAAACGTGGTACCCCATTCTGGGTGTATTCTATTGTTACATGACCCATCTGCTGACCGATATCTACAATTGTTTTCACACTACGCTATTTTCGTCGGGCAATATGGTGCAATAGCCGCCCTGAATGCCTCTGCATTCGGTAACTTTCCGCCATGCCTAAAATGAGTCAAAATAGATCATTTAACTTTTAAACAATATGTATGATTCTTTGATAGATAACCTGTTGTGAGATCTTATTATATAATTCTATAAAACCAATATAAGATGTTCACCAAAGTTTATTTAGCATGTATACACTTAAGTATAAGTCATAATATAAAAAATCAATGCAATCAATAATGTCAATATACGATCATTGCATGTAGAAATAGGTGAAGAGTAAGAATGTAACATTATGTGAATTACGTCATCGATACATGATAAGCATGCTTGATACATATAAACATGGACTTGTTCTGTTTTATTAATTAGTGTTAAGCACAACAAACTTTCAACTCTAGAATACAGTAATAAGTGTGATACATATGTAGGCTTGGGGTCATCGCGAACACATCCATTTGAGATTATTCTGTTTTCCTGTAAAACATAAGGTTCCGTCCCCCACCACTATACCTTAATTCATAATACCTAAATTCGGGTTTATATACTTTGAGAAATTGCACGATATATAGGGTAGATATCATGAATATTGAATATATCTCACTCAACCAAACTCAACTATCAATATTTTGTCATGTCAAAATGCTTTGAGTGAATATTCAAACCACAAATCTTAATGCGCCAGGTACAAATTTCGACAGACATATGGATGAGTGTGGCCAACATAAAAAAAAAGGAATAATTACTACGTTGAAGTGAAAATAACATTACAAGAAACTGAAAGTATAGCCAACTCTTGACGATAAACCAGGGCTTTGTCGGATGGAGATTATTTTATTTTCATTTAAAATTGTTTTCTAAGATTTAATCAAACAATATCCATTGTTTTCAAGAGGAGAAAAAAGTAACACGAATTGAATGAATAAAGAAAGCTTATCATATGATCTTCGATTTACTCCAATAAAAAAATTCTCAATATACATGGTAAATAGATACACGGAAAAAAAAAGATAAGCTCGAATTTGCGACATCAAAAGAAAGGTAACAAAGGGATACTCAAACTCATAATTGATAATGTAATCTTCACATTAAAACTATTTGATGTTAAATGAGAACTGATCAATATTTAAGTCTTAACTAGGAATTGTAGCAGTTTCAACCAAATCAGCAGCTAATCCATATTTTGCTACAATTTCTGGATTTTCACGTCGTCTTGCCAACGCTCCTCTGAGTGACACCGGATTAGCAGGATCCTTTATGACAGGCCAGGGGATAGAAGCTAAAACATTAAATATACTCAGGATTAGAAGGATCCTTTATGACAGGCCGGGGGATAGAACCTAAAACATTAAATATACTCAGGATTAGAAGGATCCTTTATGACAGGCCGGGGGATAGAAGCTAACACATTAAATATACTCAGGATTAGAAAGATCCTTTATGAAAGGGCGGGGGATAGAAGCTAACACATTAAATATACTCAGGATTAGAAAGATCCTTTATGAAAGGGCGGGGGATATAAGCTAAAACATTAAATATACTCAGGATTTGAAGGATCCTTTATGACAGGGCGGGGGATAGAAGCTAAAACTTTAAATATACTCAGGATTAGAAGGATTCTTTATGACAGGCCGGGGGATAGAAGCTTAAACATAAAATATACTCAGGATTAGAAGGATCCTTTATGACCGGGCGGGGGATAGAAGCTAAAACATTAAATATACTCAGGATTAGAAGGATCCTTTATGACAGGGCGGGGGATAGAAGCTAAAACATTAAATATACTCAGGATTAGAAGGATTCCTTATGACAGGGCGGGGATAGAAGCTAAAACATTAAATATACTCAGGATTAGAAGGATCCTTTATGAGAGGGCGGGGGATAGAAGATAAAACATTAAATATATTAATTTACGTTTTTGATGGAGTTTAGCCTGCCAATTGATATTTTATTGTATGTTTTTCTTTGTTGTGATGTCATGTTATTGTTTCAGAAAAAGGAAGAAGGTTTTGGTGCCATTAAAACGTTTAATTCCGCTGTAAATGTTTGCACCTGTCCTTTGTCAGGAATCTGATATACAGTAGTTCTCGTTTCTCGTTTTTTTTTATATAGAATAGACTGTTGGTTTTCCCTTTTGAATGGTTTTACACTTGAAATTTGGGGCCCTTTATAGCTTGTAGTTCGGTGTGAGCCAAGGCTCCGTGTTGAAAACCGTACATTTACTTATAATGGTTTACTTTTATAATTGTTATTTGGTTGGAGAGTTGTCTCATTGGCACAAGCACTACATCTTCCTATATCTATATAAGAAGGATGAATAGTCAATTGACCCGATGACTCAATAATTACCGTTTGGTATTCTTTGTTTTTACAGAATTCTATTACTTGCAAATATTTGTGATACACCTTACCTCTTAATTTTTACATACTTTTCAAATAGCAAGTATTGGAATGAAATAAGATAGTACAAAAATGTGTTTTTGAATTTAAAGTTGATTTGTTTCAGTATAAAATGAACATGAAATTCATAACGTATTTTTTTCAATTTTGTTTCTGTCTTTGAGGTTCTGAGTTCGAATCCCGCATTGAGCAGGTGCATTTAACTGTTATTTTAACGGACGATGATTAATAAAAAAAACTCTCTGAGCGCTTAGATTTGTTGCTTGTTGTTTGCTTTGCGCCCCATTGGCACAAAAAGGCTATATCGCGGCGAGAGCTAATTCGAATACATTTTCTGAGCGCTTAGAAATTATACTAAAATTCACAAAATAGCTGCTCTTTTACGGGTTTAACGTGAGATAAAGTCGAAAAAAACAGTTAATCTAACAGTACTTATATCGACCAATGCCTATAAAATATGGTCCAATCGAAAAGATTTAAGGTAAATTATTGCTACTCTTATTAATTTAATTTTAAAATGTAACTTTCGTGTTTATAAATATCTAACCCACTTGTTGCAGGGAAGCAATCCATATTTTGTAACTTGAAGATAGAAATGACAAGATGATACTTAGACAAGTCCAGTTGGAAGTGAATATATATATAGTACTATTAACTTAGAAGTACGAATTCATAACTCGGTAGAAATGAATGTGAGTTTATACCTGACAAAGCTTAATTGAAAAGTGAGAAGTCTAAATTTGCAAGTAAAAATAATCAAGTTGAAAGTAAATAATCTAAGTTATAAGTGAAACATGTCAATACTAATGTGATAATTATTGCACATAAAATGAGAGACATTTAGTTAACCTTTATACCAAATGTTATGCTTGTATCACGATTTGCACAATTATGTCCATATTATCTCCCACTATTGGTCACATTCATGAAAGGGAAGGGGATTGTAGTTACGACGTAAGGAACATATCCGATATTGTTTGTGAAACGGTTTTTCCATAACGGTCAACCAACTCATGTTGGCGTCCGTAAAATTTACGAAAGGATGATTGCAACTTCACCATTTGTAACTCTTGGTTTAATAGGTTCCTTGTGAGCAGCAACCCTATATCAAGAAAATCATGATAGGAAATGCAAACAGTGTAACTGTTTGGAAATTGACGTAATAATCCTATTAAACCCCAACATCCATCTTTTAGATTGTATTTTAATGTTCCAAAACAAAAATATACATGCACTTGCATGACGAAGCTCATTTTTTAAAACTTATTATGTTAAATTAGCATCTCAGAACGTAGATGATTGTTTTTCGACCATAATTATACTCATCTTTTTAAACATGTATGCACCATTTGTTTCTGGACATCAAGCACAAACAACAATTCCGTTGACATTCATCATACTTTAGATTTTTATGATTGATTGTATTGTTATGAAATGAATGATGAGCAGTTTCTGTAACAAGAAATACAATTTTTTCTGAAAATATCATATAGGTAAGTAATAAATACTAGCACTGCCTTTCAGTGAAAAATATCGTGCTGGCAGATTAACATTCATTCCAATAAATCAGTTTTGAAAATTATGTCTTGAAACATACACATTGTTGGCTTCAAACTAGTTAAACTGGTCAAACACAGTATGTGCTTGACCGAATAAAGGTGTCTGTTATTCAGTCGTCCCCGAGGATATCACCATCTCAGTAGTCAGCACTTCGGTGTTGACATGAATATTAATTATGTGGTCAGTTAATAATTTTTCTGTTTATAAAACTTTGTATTTTTCGAAAAACTAAGGATTTTCTTGTCCCAGACATATATTACCGAAGCCGTATTTGGCAAAATTTGTTCAGAATTTTGGGTCCTCAATGCACTTCAGCTTTGTATTTTTTTTGGCTATATACATATTTTGATCTGAGGGTCACTGATGAGTCATATATAGGCGAAACTCGGGACTGGGGTATTAAATTATAACCTTAATAGCTAACTATTTATCGTGTGTTGCTGTATATCATATTCGTTTTCGTTCATTGTTATGTACATATATCTGGTCTTTAGTTTCTCGTTTGAATTGTTTTATAGGTGTTTTAACCATCAATATACAATGCAATTTGGGAAAGGGTTCAGATCCCACAACACATATTTATCCGCACCACAGTTTTGGACCAATCCCATGTCAGGAGACTCTTGACTTTAATGTCATTTATATGTTTCGTTATTTTGAAGGAACTAGTAGATATTTATAGGAAGATGCGATGTGAGTGCCAATGAGACAACTCTGCATCCAAATAGCAATTAAAAAAAAAGTAAACCTTTATAGGTCAATGTACGGCCTTCAACACGGAGCCTTCGCTCACACCGAACAACAAGCTTAAAGGGCCACAAAATTACTAGTGTGAAACCATTCAAACTGGAAAAAACAACGATCTAATCTATATAAAAAAAAAGAGAAACGAGATACACGTATACATTACATAAACAAACGACAACCACTGTACACCAGATTCCTGACTTAGGACAGGTACAAATATTTGCAGCTCATATTACTCATTTTGTAAGGGCTTTCTTAATCCCCCTCCTAGTGCAGGATTATCACGATATGATGAAGACCGATTGGTAGGCTTCTAAACTGTATTTTTGAGTTATTGTTTTTTTGTTTAACTTTGATGCATTAGTTAAAAAATAGTAGACAACATATTTCTGATTGCTAAAACCTCTTCATAGACACCAGAAATGAAATCTGTATTTTCGACAAACGCGAGTTTCGTCTACAAAAGATTCATCAGAACAACAAATGTTAAAAAAGCAAAAGAAAGTTTGAAGTTGAAGAGCATTTATTTGCCGTTTTGTCGTATACAGCAAAGATAATCTATTTCTGAAAAAAAGCTTAATTATTGCAAAATTCATTGCATGACTATTTACATAACTAAACAGAAAAAGGGACAATAATCTGTTTTATCATCAGATTGCTGTATTTGATATGGTAGCAACACTAGAGGTCAGCGTAATTGTTATTTTGTAGTGTCGTACGACAACCTTTGTATGTTCAAATGACCAACAGTACTGCAACAGGTAGATTCTACTTACTTCCAAAAAATAAGACTTTGTGAGTGAAGATGAAGTCAGTGGTTGTCGTTTGTTGACGTGTTACATATTGTTTTTTGTTCAGGTTCGAGATAGATTACCTTAGCCGTATTTGTCACACCTGTTTGGAATTTTGATCGTCAATGCTCTTCAACATTGTACTTTTTTGGCTTTATAAATATTTTGATATGAGCGTCACTGATGAGTCTTATGTAGACAAAACGCTCGTCTGGCGTACAAAGTTATAATCCTGGTACCTTTGATAACTATTGTGCATAGATAAGGCCTTTATTTTTCTCGCTTGAATTTGTCAACTCGGTGCGATATGCGGTATGGACTTTGCTCATCGCGGAAGTCCGTATGGTGACATATAGTTATTTGTACCATTGGGTCTGGGGTGGTATCAGGTATTCAGAACGGGTAAGCAGAACCTGATTCACTTGTGGCATCCGTCCTGCTTCTCACAAATGATACACTATGGACTTTTAGTATACATTCTGTGTATTGTATTGCTTATCACCTTGATAACGCGTTATAATATTCCTTTATTTATCTTTATGAATTTACGTGTTGATGTTTAGTATATTTTTGGTGATATTCATTTAACTAATACATCCCGTTATTGTGTTTTCTGCTTTAGTAAATTATCATCCTAATAACGTGTTAAATTTTCGGTTATGTGTTCTTTTTCTATAAGCGTTATGTTATAGATAATACATATTTTAAGGTTTTCCTTGTCGTAGAACACCCCGAGGTGTGTTCTACGACAGGAAAAACCTTCAAATATGCATTATCTGACTTATATACCGTCAAAAAAATTTTTTTTTTATAAAGATTTGTAAAGTTTAGTATCCTATATTTAGTGAGAGATATTAGCAAGTAAAATCGAGGGAATTGTGCAAATGATGACACAAGCATGAAAATTACCACAAAGCATCATTAGTATATACTTTTTAAGAATTAACTGCTGGCCATTTAAAAAAAGATTTTTTGCAAGATCGCCACGGCCATTTTCTAAAATGTTTGTTTTCTTTAGTTTGAAAATACTGATTTTTCTGGAAAACTTTTCTTTGAACTTTTTTTTAGTAAAAAACAATTACCAGGTTTGGTGGATACATTCCTTACATCACATATTTATTGAAAATGAACATTTGACATATCCAGTATTTGCGCATGCGCTGAAATGTAACAAATTCTATTTTGAACTATTTACCATATATTTAGTGTTTTTGGATTTCTAATAATATTAACATTAACATTTTTCAAGGTTGTGTTACACATGTGTTTAACACTTTTCCGCATGTGCAAACTATTTATAGACATCAAAAGCGATTTGTATGCACTACCAGGCAATTCTCAGGTATTCGATGGTTCAGGCGAAAATATGGTTAATCCCGGAAAAGCATCAATTGTAACTGCAGATCATCCAATTTTTGAAATTCAGTGGGAATGGCCTGATTTGTACTGGAAAGATAAGTGTATTGTCATGTTTGGTGAATTGCACATTGAAATGACTTGTCAAACAACTGTGGGATATATAATTCGTGATAGGGGATGGACATGTTGTCTTACTGAAGCCAATATTGCAACACCAAGACCGGCAGATTCTTTTTATGTATGTTCAAATGTATTTAGAACTAGACAAGCCCATCAGAAAACCGCATGTAGTTTGCTTGAATTGTTAATTTCAGATTAGGAAAGTTAAACTCAGAATAAATAATTATGTCATGACTCTGTGGCGCTAAGTGATTTAAAAGACTGATGTAAGGAAATAGAGTCATCTCGACCACAGTTTAATTCCTGGCGTTCAATTATAAATTAAGAACTTCTTTTGATTTTGGTATTATCCTCATTTCATGAATGAGATTTCGTACTTTTCAAACAGTCAATATAAAGCATTATAGCATATTGATTAAGGTCTTGATCGTGTGAATGATGCTCGATCGTTACCGACCCGTCTCCGAGATATGACTTCCCTTCCCGAACATCACCCACAGATGGCGTTGGAATTTGAAAATGATAATTTCTTTGTAAGTAAGACCAGCCAATTTCTTTCTTATTACACAATTGATCAGGCACAAAACAGAATAATGCAATTGTGAAGGGCGATGTTGGTGCCATAGGATTAACCAAAGATCACTTTTGGACAATTGATGGTAGCTGGACCAGGAGTCAGTATACTAGAATACGAATTTGAAATATCTAGTGGTTAGGGTCATTCTACAACAGACGAACGACATAATGAAGACTCTACAAAAACACCAAAAGATTTCTTTAAACAGTTTTAAAAGATTTGTAAAGTGATGAACGAGTCTGGAAATTCATTTCTAGAAGAGTCGTCAGATTTGTAAAAAAAATTACTCCATTTAGGAAATTGTTTATTCGGAAACAGGTAAGATATGTAAATATACTCCAAGATATTGGTCCAAACAATACGAAGATCTTTTGAAGTAAATGCAAAACGTCTTTGTCAAAAACAAAGCTAGAGAACCTTTAAAGTGATTGCGATATCTTTTCTAGACTTTCATTTTTTGTCATAGTAGACAATTTTACTTGGAATATTTCTGTATCCATACAAACTAAACTGCTGCTCCGTCTTTATCTCAGGATGTCACTTGAAATTGTAGTATTAAATCGCTGCAAATGGGTTTACTTGAAACATTCTGGTATTTGCTGATCCTAATTCGGACGCATTTATCGTTGGTGGGGTAGCAATGGTTTATTCCAGGTCACAAAGTTGGTCAAAACTATTTGATGATTATACTAATGATGTCATACTGCCATATTTAAATCATGCATCGATTAAATATTCAAAAGTAGACATTGTATTTGATGTTTACTAAAGGTTCTTGTGGCAGATGGAAAGGTGTTGGTTCTAGTAGAACATGAAGGGTTTGTAGTAGTTTTCTCTGTGAAGATGACAACAAAACGAAATTGTTCAAGTTTCTTGCTGACAAAAAATTGCTTCTTGAGAGACTAATACAAATGTGTATGTTACTCATGGTGAAAATATTCTTTGAAATTTCAATAAAGATACTTCCTATCTACCCTTTTGTAATCATGAAGAAGCAGTCACACGAATGTTCTGCATGATTATGAAAAGTGTTGTAAAATGTAATGTTAGGTAGTACTGACACAGATGTGATAGTATCAATAATTGCAGCAATCGGAAAATAAGGTAGAACAAATTGTGGAAAGGAATAACGACTTTTGATGGCTTTCTGTTCGTGACATATTAAATGCGTTTGGTCCTTGTGTAGCTGCTCTTACTTTCGTCCATGCATTCAGTGGATGTAGCACTTTGTCGAATTGTCGTGAGAAAGGAAAGAGATCAGCTTGGCTAACAATGGAAGTTTTCCAGATGTAAAGGACGTTTAGTTTGGTTTAAGTATGAAGCGAGGCACGATGTGAATTGTTTAGCAGGAGACTGCGGCATTGTGATCCAATTCCGCCTACAAAAGGTTCTTTTCCAGAGCATATCAAAAGAGAAGTATATCAAGGAGGAGTTGTTCGGGCTCAGCCTGATTCATGTTTTCGACAGGTACATGTACCAAGTAATAAACATTGGGATTGGATAAAAGAAAGAATCAATGACATTTGGAAACCAAAATGGACTTCTTTGACTGCCGTTGCATCCTCGTGTCAGAAATTTTTTAAAAGCGGAGGCGAAAATCCAGCTGTGTTGGTAACTGTAGATGCTACCGTTCTTGCCTTCCTTGTGCGGGTTGTTGTATCGGTAGCTATCATATAATTATAAGATAAGCAACCTGTCTTTCTAAACAAACTAGGCATTTAAACTTGAATAGAGTGTAACCACTTGTTAAGTTGATGGAATTTATAAAAATATTTTCTACGTTTTTTAACCGGATGTCACTATTTTTTTTCATTTATGTGTTGTTTTGTCGTACTTAGTTACTACTTTTAACATTTTATCATACCTTACATTGGATAATACCTATAACAAATCTTTCAAGGATTTACATCCCTTGTGAAGTTGCATGAAAGTATAAAAATTGATTTTTTTGACATTTTTGCCGGCATTTTGAAACCGGAATTCACCTTTAGTTTCATTAATGTGTTGTCTAGTCGTAATTTAGGAACTGTCATTTACTTTTTTTTCATCAAATCTAACATTGGATTTTACATATAACACACCTTTCAAAGGGATTAACGAATTATTGTCAATTTGTAATTTCCGAAATCTGTGGTGGCCATTTTGAAAAAAAATGATTTTTTTTGTGGCCAGCAGCGGATTTCTTTTAAGTATGATTTAGTCAACCTTTATACCAAATTTCATGCTTGTATCACGATTTGCACAATTATCACTACACGAAATCCCGGATTTGAAGAGGTATGCAAATGTTATGTAAATGTATTCAGAGACCGACATTTACATATATTTACAAACCGCTGCATTTAGTTTATCTTGTCTTTACATGTAGTAAATATCAACATTTCTTGTGCTATACCCTCCTATAGGCGGATATGAGAGACCGCGGTTTATAAAATATATTAACACCTAATCAAACCATTTTAAAGTTTAGAATTTGCATATATTTATAACCATCTCAAAACTTGCGCAAACTTATGTATTTGTATACCTCTGCAAATGGAAATCTTTGTCATGTATTTTTCTATGATGTAAATTTATCCGTAAATGTGTTTCTTTGTCTAGGTAGCAAAGCATCATCATTCAAATTATTTTATAGGGGTTATAAAGTGTAAGGTGCATCTACATTTGCCTGGTATGTAAACCAATTGAAAACGAGAACTTTATAGAGGGGTGTAAAGCATCATTTCCTTTAATCTGCAGAGACCTGTCAAATGTATTGTAAAGGAATATTTTTATTAGTCTTTATAGTCGGCTGAAATGTATGTCAAATCAGAACATATCAAAAGCCTTTGAGCATATTCCTAAATGTATGGTAAATACATAGATTTGCAGACAATTTGTTTAATTAAGAAATGTGGCCAAATGATAATATCAATGACATGTGTAAATATATTGGGCATATGTAACTTTGAATACATATGCAAAGAAATGATAAAGAAAGATATTTCAGACAGCTAGAAATGTATGTGTAAATATATTGGGCATATGAAACTTTGAATATGTATGCAAAGATATTATAAAGAAAGATATTTAAGACAGCTAGAAATGTATGGTAAATAGTTATATTTGCTTTTAATTTGCTGATATATTTGAAAGGTGCAGATTATATGGACAAATATTGCCATAGCTTTACTGTTAAAGCTATGATATGACACATATAGCTACTTTGGGATTGGTTTTGGCATATTGGTAATATCATTTATTATACATGTATTTCAATAATTTCGTTTTAATAAAAAAAAAAATCGGGTCTACATAAACGGTTCTTGATCTCTTGATGTACTGCGTGAATTTCTTTATCCATCAAAATCTTCTACTTTCGGGAAGTTATTATGGTTCATTCGCGTAGCATAACACGATCGTTTCCTTTGAGTATCTCTTTGAAACTTCTGGAATTGCACGAGTCATAATTCACTTAGAATTTACTTTTTTTAAAAGAGACATATACTACAATATGTATTATATGTTACTGCAGAGACATTTATACTATTTATATATGTCTCTTATTACTGGTAGAAATAATACACATATACAAATTAAGCCAAAACAATACTAGATAATAACAAATTTAAAATCGGTAGCGTTCGGAAGGTTATCGAGCGATTTATCAAGTTTTTAATAAAAAGTCCAAGTTTCTGAAATGGTCTAGAAATATTCCTTCATCTGTAGTAAAGTTGCCACATAATATTTGACACAAAACACATCTTGAGAGAATGCACACATAATTATATAAACGTTAAATCTATTGAAGAATATTTTCCTTATCCGTTAAGTCCTTTCACGAGATGTTGAACTCCGTGTGCTTCATGAAGCGTCCTCTGCAAAAACGTTCTTGTTAAAGTTAAAAATTACAAACAAAGAACCAGTAAGTCACGTGTCATAATTGACACACAATTTACCAATGAAATCAAACAAAATCGATAGATAATATCATTCCATGGACGAGATGTAGCCCTTTCTCCGATCAACGGGGTTTATCAGGAGTTAAGTGTGACAATTATCACCTTTTACAGAAAGATCTGGTCCGAAAAGATCAATAGAAGACAACCGCTAGTATCAATATCCATCAATATAATAAGGCACAAATAATTATCATTTCTTTATAATTTATAAATCGTCTTAAACAATGCTCCCGTTGTCATTTGATTGTGTTGTTTTAAATACGCAAAACTTAAAACAAGTTATCGAACTATCAGTCATTCGAAATCTCATTTACCGCCTATTTTATACTAAAATTTTACAGCGTTCAATTGTACTTTGACAGGAATCTTTTTTTATACGCCCGTTTATGGGACGTATTATGGTATACCGTTGTCCGTCTGTCCGTCCGTCCGTCGTCAGCATGTCGGACAATAACTCAAAAACGCTTGACCCAATTCGCATGAAAATTTAATATCTATTGACGTTAGCTACTTCCGTTTTTTATAAATTTTTGATTTTAAGTTTCTAAAGTTTAAATATATTTAATTTTTATACTTGAACATTTATGTAAAATTTGTATTAAAAAGGAAACTTATTTTAATTATAATTGTTCTGTTAATGTAAAGTTTACCGAGAGCTGTCTCATTGACACTCATACCAAATCTTCTTGCATTTATATCGTACATGTATTTGCAGAATTTTTATTTTTTTATTTATCGACTGAATGAGATAATTTGAATCGTTAAAATTTAGAATTATGCATGAAAACAGATGCCTGCGACCCCTGTTGTTTCGATTAGCATGTTTTCTAAAGACATCCGCGTGGAGTTCACAAATTTCATCGTGTATTTGATCACCTGTTGTGAATTTCAGATAACCCTGTCAAGTTCAGTCAAACTCGTGGTTAAAACTTTCCTTTACATATCAGTAATATTATTTTCCGGGCAGGGTACTTCCCCCTTTTTTATATCATACTCGGAACATTATTGTATACACTTTTTCTGTCAGTGGCGTAGCTTGCATGTATGCTCGGATGCTCAAGCATCCACATCATTTTGACAAAAATAAAATAAAAATAGCAGCAGTTTAACTCAGAAGTATCCAAATGTAACAAGGCTGAGGATATGAGGATAACGTCCAGTCATTTTCGAAGCAGTATGCCTGGTCTTTCATTTAAGATAATTTAGTTTATGTAAACAAGATAGTTGAATCGCAGAATAGTGTTCCAAGTTAACTTTTGTTAGTAAAAAGGTCTACGTCATCCGCTAAGGCAAGCGGAAAGGACTGCTACGCAGACCCGTGGACATGTCTCATCTAAAATCATGAACCTAGTGGAGTGATGGCTTCTCATTTGACTATAGCAACTAACAAATAAAACACCATATCATGATATCGTTTCTTGCGACATGGTAAACGACGTGATAAAAATAAAATCAATGTTTAATAGATCGTGATAAGTCCGAGGCTTATGAATTCCAGTTTATATCTAGGTTCAAATACTAATTTTATTTTCAATCAGTAAAGAACAAAGATCCAATGTTCCCCGCCATGTACATTACATGTATATGTCATATGTTATCTATAAAAGGGCAAGGAACAAGGCATCTATCTAAAAAAGCACTTTTTTTCTTTTTCTTTTTTCTTTTCAATATCTTAAGAGAAATAAAAGCTTCACAGCAAATGAAATGTGATTTCCATTACATCCTATATTTCAAAGGGTCATAACTGGTTAAAAATATTTGATTACGACTTATTATCCAAATTGTCAAAGACATTGCTCAAGATATGAGTTTCACTTAATCTAACAAGGATTGTACGCATGAGAGTGCTAACAAGACCAGACGATCGGACGCCCGGTATCTTTATGTCTCCTGCAATGCGTTTAGCTCAGTAATCAAAAATCAAAAACCCAAGGTTGTAGACTCAAATTCCTGGAAAGAGAAGTCACTTCAGTTCCTATATTCCGAAGTTCGTAAATTATACAGAAGTTTGTTTTTGATATGTCAAATATAAGATTGGGTGGGAAACTTTACATCAAATATTTATGAATTGAATGATGGTAGTTTCGAGGAAACAATAAAATTTGGTTAAAATATAAATATATGAATTGGTGGGTATTTTGAATTTAAACAAAAATCTAACTAGTGTCGGATTCTGGGGGAGTACATGTGCTTAAATAAAAAATATTTTTCTGCATAAAAAGGTAAAAAAAATAAATTTCGCATCGCTCCGCTCGGCGAAACATCCACATCATTTCAACCCTGGCTACGCCACTGTCTGTGGTACTTTCTTTATATTTTTAGGCGGCATGCAATGAATTTTGGAAAATTTGCTGATTAGTTTGAGAATATCAGGGACATAAATTCATTAGTATGTGCTTCGATTGGCTTATATCTATAACCATTGAAGTATTATAATATAATACTTCCATGCTATAACAAAAACAAGTACTCTAAGACTATATCATTATTGTTAGTGAGAGACCTATCCTTCCATCAACGAACATGTAAAGCGTGTATAAAAATTGTTGAAACTGAGGAACATGTATTGATAGAGGGTCCATTGTAAGATGACCTGCAAACTGATCTTTTTTGTAGAAAAACTTTGTCAGAACATCCTAACTTTAAAAAAACAATCTAATTTGAAAAATGGTCTATTGTTCTATAGGTAGCCAGTGAATGTGATAAAAGTGGCAAAATCTGCAAATTTATTTTACATATAGAAGACGCTGCTTTTCACGCCGTTAAACTGTTTGTCTTAACTGAAGACATTTTTTAATAAATTTGAAAATTTAGCTGTACATTTATACTTATTCATTATTAATACGACATTTCTGTTTTTTTTTCACATAGCAAAATTAAACCTGTTTTAAGGACAATATGTTTATGTACTGTAGCGTGTTTTCCATAGTAATTTATAAACAAACATAGAAGCATTTAATGTTGAAGGCCAATTTTGAAATGTCTCTCAGACATCATGGCTGAAAAGTTAGAGAAAATATAAATAAACATACAATTCTGGGAGGTAAAACAAGAGTTAAAGCAGAGACTGAATTTCTTCTTTTAATAAAAAATCAAAATGTTGCAATGCGTTAAACTTTGTGTTTGTGTATGTGTATTCAAATTCTACGTTGTCTCATATTCGGGTTTAGTCGAAAGATATATATATATATATATAAAAAGTGCCTAGAAAATCAACCTACCGATGTTAGAGTAGATTTGATTCGTAACTTCCTCCCCGGCGCCGGGGCTGGAACCTGTACTTTTTTTCTAACTTCTACGACAACACCGCCTAGCATTGTATATATATATATATATATATATATATATATATATATATATATATATATACAGTCATAGGATAAAAGAGGGTCTGGAAAAGGAGAGAGGTGGGTGTTCTTCAATTCTTAATATTATTTACGCCATTTTTCTCTATTCTATATAAATTTTGCCCATTATTCTCTTTTTTTTTTATATTCAAGAAGCCCACTATTCTCTATTCTTAAATTTTTGGCCTATCCTTTTCTTTTCTATTCTTTATTTTTTTAGCCCATCATTCTCTATTCTGTAAAACTCCATCCACACCCTCATAGAAGATGCCATTCTAGTTATCTACGTTTTTTTTTATTTCACTTAATTATTATGATTGTATCTCTTAATGTTATTTTTTTTCTTTTTTAAAAGTAGTGTCTTTTTCTAATACCCCAGTCCCACTAGGCCACGATCGCACTACGATCTATGAAAAAAATGCAAATTTTGATGATCGTAGTACGATCGTGTAGATCGCAGTAAGGTCGTACCACGGTCGTAGTGAGGTCAATAAGATCGTGATGAGCGTGGCTAACTTTGAACATGTTCAAAACAATCGTGGTGCGGTCGTGGCGAAATCAGATCGTAGTAGAAGCGTAGTGAGAGCGCACTAAGATCGTAGTAAGATCGCAAAGGTCGCTGTACCATCGTAGCGAGAGCGTGATTTCATTCGGAGAAACTGCGCTACGATCTCATTGCGACGTTATTACGACCTCACTACGACCATCACGTTCTCATCGCGACCCAATTACTCTCCACTACGACTATACCACGCTATTCACGACCATAGTACGATTCTAGCACGCCCTTGCCGTCGTCATCACGCTCTTCTTACGACCTGACTACGTTCATACTACGATCATCATTCTCATTGTCATTTTCACATTAAATATATTAAATATCTTAAGGTTTTGTTTGTCTGTATGTAATTGGGACTTCTTGTTCATTTTGTCCTACGGCTCAGCCATGCTTCTCGTTTTCATATAGATTAAACCGTTGATTTTCCCGTTTTTATGGTTGTACACTGGTAATTTTGGAGACCCTTTATAGCTTGCTGTTCGGTGTGAGCCAAGGCTCCGTGTTGAAGGCCGTTCCTTGGCCTATAATGGTTTACTTTTAAAAATAGTTACTTGGCGATGGAGAGTTGTCTCATTGACTCATACCACAGCTTCCTATATCTATTGACACATCTGTGTCATCTCTGCTATCGTTCACTAAAATATCGTAAATTCAGCTTTATAGACCAGCAATAGGTTTTAATATACGTCGGATTGGTCGGTCCGACATAACCACTTGATCAAGATTCGTTGCTATCAGAGCTCCCTCTGCCTCTACATCAACCCTACCACCACGTCCACGTGTTTTAGTAGATTTTGGTGGCATGACTATTGTTTTCGAGAAAACGTATTAATCAGAAATAGAAGGAATGGAACTGTATTCATATGGAACACGATGTTGACGTTATTGCTGAGAGCGTAGAATAGATCGCGGTAAAATCGTGGAAAGAACGTGCTATAATCGCAGAAGAAGCGTGGTAAGATCGTGTTGCAATCGGATGACTCGTGGTACGGTCGTAGTGAGAACATGATGAGCGTAGACAGATCTTGATAAACGTAGTGAGGTCGCAGAATAAGCGCTGTGAGAACGTGGTATAATTGTAGCGGGATCGTTGTAGAAGCGTAATGAGGACGTAGTAGCATCGTGAAAGCAACGAAAATTTACATTTTCATGCCGCTCATACCGCGACCTCTATTTATTTCAGATCGTGGTGAGCGTGGTGCGATCGTTGTCTAGTGGGACTGGGGATAGATTTGTATGTTTATTTTGCTCCATATTTTTTTCCATTTTTAATGCAGTTTCGTGTTCCCCTCTAAGTGGGCAATTTTTCTTCATAATCCAAAACTGTGTACTTATATTTCAAGATAACACGACACCGAATGGCATATCTCCCGATTTCTAAAATTTTTGGCACACTTGTACTTTTAATCGAGTTACATCGGAATATGTAATAAAAAAAATGGCGGTTACCATTTTTGTTTTTTCGTAAATTTGATTAGAAAACGTCAATTTTGTCGACAAATTCACACAGGGAAAATGCCTTGTTTTAACTTTTCTTTTTTTAAAGATTTTTCAATAGATGGCTTTGTTCTTATATACGGAGAAAACTAAAAACTAACATAATATCCCGGACTGATGCATGCTTTTTGTAATAGTTGTTATTAGCTTTCAACTAGCTGTCAGTAACTGCGAGTACTGTGTACTTAAAGTCTTTTGGTTGTTGGGATGTATAAGTACCCTTCTACGTCCACTCTGTTTTTGTTAGATGTATTATATTTGTATCCATCTGATGAGTTAAGCCTTTTTTAACTGATTTCTACAGTTTATTCTCATGTTGTACTGTTACACCACTGTCCCACGTTAAACTGGTCCGTCATTCCATCTTAAGCTTCGCACCGTTAGTGTAGCGATAAGGGAACACAACAGGGGTCAGTTAATGTCCCAGGTTAGGGGAAGGGAGGGTTGGCGCCTTTAAACGAGTTTAAGCTGACCACATTCTGTATGTTCTTGCCCCGAGTCAAGTAGTCTGTAATTTAGTTTGTTGCTATGTAACATATTTGTTTTCGTTCATTATTTTGTACATAAATTAGGTCGTTTGTTTTCTCGTTTGAATTGTTTTACATATGTCATTTCGGGGCCTTTTATAGCTGACTATGCGGTATGGCTTTGCTCATTGTTGAAGGCAGTATACAGTGACCTATAGATGCACATTTCAGTGTCATTTGGTCTCTTGTGGAGAGTTGTAACATTGGCAATCATACCACATCTTCTATTTTTTTATATATATATAGAAACACACATGAAATCATCCTTGTGTTTTATATACATTGCTTCAAAGTTGACCGATACGCTAAGAATTTGACAGAAAACGTGTGACGTTACAGAATAAAGTAATTTGGTAAACACTGATATTGAGATACAATTTGAATTGATTGATTGATGGTTGCTCAACGTCCGGTGGCAAATATTGCATGCATTTACAGGACGATACAGTGCAATTTGAATTGTTGTGTCTGAAAAACACATTTGGTGCAGCAGTCAAGAAAGGTTAAACATTCTGTTATTTGTGAAAATTAAAAAGAAAATCAACATCCTGATACAATACACAATCTTAATATAGCATACTTTGTATGATGTAAACGTGTGGGTTGTGTGCGTAGTTAGTCGGACCATGGAAGTGGAAGTATTATATACTTCCATGGTCGGACAAACCTTGCTAACTGTATGCAAAATTTCACTCAAATACACCAAGTTCAACATTCTGTCGTTCGTGAAAAATCATTAAAGAAAAAATGATCCTGAGAATATATATGCACCCTCAAAATAGGTAAAAAAAATATATCGGCGCAATATATTTAAAAATGCCAAATTTTGCAACCTGTCATAAAAAAAAAAAAAAAAATTGACAAGATGCGAATCGTTAGTGTATGTACTAACACCAGGTACATCATTTAAAAGTTTAAGCTTAAAAACTGTACATAATCCTACGAAATCAGCCGTATAATCCTATACTAGCTAGTATACCAAGTGCGGGACTGTCGAAAGGACACTGGTAAAACAATATGATCCCAGTATTTAGCCAAGGGCACACAATTTATATTAGCATATATAATGATGTTCTATTTTATAAATTATTATAAATCATTTGATGACAAAGTATCTTTTTGTACAAGCAGTTCATAGTGGGATGGTACTTGGGAGATATCAAATATAGCAAGCTAACATGTACGTCATTTTGACTTTGATGGAACGTTTTTAAATTGGCAATCATATCACATCTCCTTATGTCATAATGGTTTGAGTTTTTTCAAGACTAACAAATACGTACTAGGAGAATAAACTATGTTGCTGTTATAGCTTAAATCTTACTATTGTTGTGAACATGTGATGTTATAATTTGATAGATTTAATACTTGCTATACTAAATATACTTATTTCGGGGCCTTTTATAGATGACTATGCGGTATGGGCTTTGCTCATTGTTGAAGGCCGTACGGTGACCTATAGTTGTTAATTTCTGTGTCATTTTGGTCTCTTGTGGAGAGTTGTCTCATTGGCAATCATACCACATCTTCTTCTTTTTTTTTATAATTATTAACTTTCATATTCAAGAAACCAACAAATCTTTACTAAACTACCGTAACAGATTAGCAGTAGAAAAATACTTGTCCATTCTGCATTAGTGACGTGTTATCTATATGTCTTTGGTTTTGATTGTCGTTAATTGGCCGGTTGCTGTGTATATCCCACATTTCCATTTTTGCAAATAAAGAAATAGCAACCCTTTTAATTTACATAAACACTTGACGTATATACTTGTTAGAAAAAATCCTTATAAGACTGTGAATACTCTCGGGCTTTTCCCGACGCCCATGTGACCAATATGCCCCCCACAAAAAGGCACCTTTGCTAATCGCATGTGA
This sequence comes from Mytilus edulis, assembly GCF_963676685.1. Taxonomy (NCBI): domain Eukaryota; kingdom Metazoa; phylum Mollusca; class Bivalvia; order Mytilida; family Mytilidae; genus Mytilus; species Mytilus edulis. The sequence continues at coordinate 82,321,066 of NC_092354.1, read as the reverse complement.
GTCGTTTTGTCTCCCCACTTTGTGAAAAGGTGCGTTTTTTACCAGCTGTACCAGGCCTGTGTATCATATCTAACTCAAAACACAAAAAACACACCCATCTCCGAAGACCAAAGTGCAAATTAATATGAATCTAAATTCAAAATGATTTTAAGATTTGTCCCCCGCGCGACGCGCTGATGGGAACATTAAAATATCGGGCTTTCGTCCTTCCGTCCGGTCTTGTTAGGTCTCTAACGGGTAAAATTCTTGCTAGATTTTTATAAAATTTATATATCAGGTATATATCAGCATTGTTGCTGACAAGTTTCAAAAATCACTGCCGACAAACTGCTTATTGCATTGAGTAAAAACAAAAAGCGACTCAAAGACAAACACCAGTTTACAAGTATACAACATAAACATGAGGATGTCAGAATGTGACAGTAAACCGGATTTATTTTACATTTATTAATGACTAAAAAAAGACTTGCTATTTTTATTACCGGATTTCCAGTCCCGTTATTGATTTATTGTTGTACTGCGGACGAGCAGGCGGACTGCTCCAGTCGTTTCCGTGCGATGACTTATGAACCTTTCATCTAAAGGTTTTCAAATTTTAATATGTTGTAACTGGTGGGAGAATGGAGGTAGAGTTCGATATTGATGATTAACTTTACATCATTCAGCAACCACATTATGTTGATTTGAAATGAAATGCTATTGCTAAGAAATGTTTTAAAAAATTTGAGCCTTCGATTAGAACAAACACATGTACTGGGATTTTTTTTCATATCATTATACCTTTAAATAGGATAAAGTCAAGATCTGGAAACCAAAGGGCACCAAGATATTTTATTAAAATTTTGAATTGATTGAATACTACCATATATATCTTTAGAATAAAACTGATACAGGAGCAGCTAGGAAGGTTATTGAAATTGATGTAGTTTTTTTTTCCATTAATGTTGTTCATTTTTCTTGTTAAAACACGAAATACAGAGATATACCTGATTCAAAAATTAAATTACTTGCTTTGCATCGAATCTATTATATCTGCTACATGTATGAGAAGCGGGGAAACTAGAATGTTTTTTTTTTTATATACAAAAGATAATTGTTTAAAAACAGTTTTACTGTATATAATTTCAACATATTTTTAGATACAATGTTACAGTAACTGTCCTTATTTCTCTTTTAATTTTCTACCATATAAACTTTTAAATTATCTGCGTTTTTCAAAGTATTAACACGTTTTCACGAATACAAACTGCATGTTTAATGATGTCTTTATCTGGCAACTCTTGGCCTGCGCAGTTGGTATAATCTGTTTACAACATCTGGATGTTATCATACACAATTAGCGTTACATTGTATTTGATCAATTTTGGTAATTAACACATACGGTTTTCCTTTTAAAGTACCCTGTAGTGTTAAAAGATGAACCATTTCACAGTCAGGAAAATCCCTTCATTTACATACAAGTGACACATTTACCACCTATCAAGGGATCGTTAATTCATGCTCTTTCTTCGCAGTATAGCCAGTCGAGGTTGTTAAAAACTCCCATCATCATCATCTCTTTCTTCATTGTATTATTAGACATTTTCAATTGTAAACATAAACATTCTGACAACATTCTGATAAAATACATGTATGTGCATACTCGTATATTTTCAAATCATAGGATCATGCAAAACCCACGCCTTGACTGAAGTTATATTGAAATAATTATTTTGTATTCTCTTGTTTAAAATGAAAAAAGATCACAAATAAGCAGAAGCGAAACTAACTTTTTCCCAAGTCCACATCAAGGTTGGTAGACTTAAGCTTGATGTGGACAAAACATACCGTGTTTATCGATTTGATCTTATTTATTCTAGTTTAGAGTTCATTCTAAATGACATCGTTGTTTTCATATTTTGAAGTACAAAAGGAAAATTTAGTACAGTGTTATTATAATAGTGCATTTCTCCCTACACCTGAGATTCATGTAGTATTTGCAACTGGACGTTTACACAAATCAATCCATCTACCCATTTATTATGTGGCTATAAGATGTAAAAAAAAATATCAGCTTACTGTTACAATTCATCGTCTTAGTTAAAGTTTCCGTTATGATTCAAGCATATCGAATTGTAAAATCTGCTGTAAGGAAAGTTATGAACATTTTAAAGCCGTGTTTTGTTATGCAAGCAAGATCTTAAATTTTTTTTCCATGGTTCTGGAGTAAAGCTGTGGATATTTCCTTATTTATTCAAATAGAAAAAAAATATCATCGGTCCGACATATAAAAAGCACCTTGCCATTTTTTAATATCATTAATAATATCTTCAAGCAGTTCTGTTTTGAATCGGGAAGAACAATATCTATACTTCAATTCAAATGTTCGCTCGGTGTGACTCTCTGAAACTTTGCTGCAAAACGTACTGCAAAACGTACTATACAATATATGGATTTATTTTTTCCGTAAATGTGAAATAATCGACACATCTTACAGCATTTACTAGGGTCTGAATGGGGTCTTTCATATCTGTATTCTATGATAATTTAGATCATATTCCTTTATTTCTTTTATATTTTATGCCCATTGTCATGATTATTTTCTATTCTGTATATATTAGACCCTTTTTATCTATTTTTTTGGGAGTAATTTTTTTTTCTTTTTTTCTTCTTTTAGCTCTAATCACGACCCTCATTTACGTTTGTTGTGCATGCGATATATAAACTACAGTCTCGCAAAGCTATACCTGTGTGAAGACAGCTTCACGGTATCAATATTTCATATACTAACTATGAAGTAAATAAAATGCATTTCTTTACGTACATAAATACATCCGACAAATGTTTGCAAAAATAAGCAAATATTTGTCAGCATTTACTGTGGTTGTAAATGTATTATAAACCGCGGTCTCTCAAAACTTTGCATACGTCTATAAAGATATGTTGCAAATATTAATATTTATCAAAATAACTATGATAGTGGAAAGTATTAGTAAATAAAATACATGTCTTTACATACAGAAACTATATCGACAAATGTTTGCAAATATAACACAAACATTTGACAGCATTTACTTTGGCTGTAAATGTTTTATAAACCGCGGTCTCTCAAAACTTTGCATACGTCTGTAAAGATATGTTGCAAATATCGATATTTATCAAAATAACTATAATACTGGAAAGTATTAGTAAATAAAATACATTTCTTTGCATGCATGAACGATATCGAAAAACGTTTGCAAATATAACATAAACATTTGACAGCATTTACATTGGTTGTAAATGTTTTATAAACCGCGGTCTCTCAAAACTTTGCATACGTCTGTAAATATATGTTGCAAATATCGATATTTATCAAAATAACTATAATACTGGAAAGTATTAGTAAATAAAATACATTTCTTTACATGCATGAACGATATCGAAAAACGTTTGCAAATATAACATAAACATTTGACAGCATTTACATTGGTTGTAAATGTTTTATAAACCGCGGTCTCTCAAAACTGCCCACACCTTTGTAAAACATTTATGTAAATTTTAAACTTTGCATACATCTCCTATCCTAGAAAGTGCATGCAAATATAAGGCCTATCTTTACATATCTTTAGAATATAAATAAAGATATGGAAACAAAATAATTATCTTTAGCATATCTTTGAGAATATCCAAAATAATGCCAAAGGAATAATGCATTTACATATACATTAGTAGGTCCGCAAATATATCTGGCAGAATAGTAGTTACATTTGTCAAACATTTACATGATTGCCCAAATTGTTGTAAATCTGTCTTTTCGTGTAGTGTATGTCCATAATATCTCCCACTAATTACCGACAACACTAAAGTGGTATATTCCTTTCTAATGCGTTCAGGTTTTAATACGTCCTGCGGCTCATTAAGAATAAAACTCACTAAATAATTTAGATATAAACCTATTAAAATTAATTATCCATACACAAAAAAAAATATTACTGCAACTGCATGAAGTAAGATACAAATGTAGTGTTACCATCCTATAACCAATCCGATGACAAATACAAGACACATTGTAAGTAATTTATTGTACCACCTAGCTTATATAATTATGGGAAAGGGGGAGGGGAGAGTTCTTTTTTCTATTTGTTATGTTATTTCTTTTGCAGAAAAGTGGTTATTTTTTTTAACAATTTTTCTTGAACGAAAAATTCAGAAAGATTTCCTTTGAATAGCAATACATTTTATTTAAAGATAATCAGGATATAATTATATACCCTTCGCACGCGACCCTTTCGTGAGTTACGTTAATGTTATTAAATAGAATATAAGAATATCTTATTAGTTGATCATTTGATAGAGTAAAAGGTATACATACATTTTAAAAAGTTAAGAACTGACACGAAGATGAATATAAATACATGTAGGTCACAGTATGAATTTCTATTTAGTGTGTATCGTTCTGAACATGCATGTAATATTTGCCACTGGACGTAAAGCAAGCAACCAAAAATCAATAAACCTATTCAAATGTAATCCAGATTTATTTTATGAAAGTCTACATTAAAATTCATCTGACATATATAATAATGTTTCTTTATTGTAGCGATAAATCAACAAAACTTCACGTTACTTGTTTCTAAAATTAAAATGCGGGAATGCAATGACGTTTTTTTTAAACCTATCATCGATTGAACTTTGAAAAGATAAATTTCCAAACCGGCCAAAAAAAACCTATTAGACGAATAAAGTTTTGATGTAAGTCATAGATTGCATATTTATCAAGGAAAATAATGACCTCACGCAGGTCATTATTTTATGCCTTGAAGCATATATCATTGAAACATGGTATCGTCAGGGTTGATTCTGAAAAAAGAATGAACTGTCGTTCTGAAAGAAAATAACTCCATATAGGTATATAAGTTCGTTTCTTTGTTACATATTTGTTTGTTCTTAAAGTGACTTATGTTAAATACAATGTTGACTGCTGCATCCCTATTCTATTTTTTTTGCCTATTGTGTCTATTTTTTTTTTACACATCGTTTTCTATATAATCGAATTGTATAGAACTATCATACAAATAAGAGGTTTATCTAATTATAAAAACAGATGTTATCCACAATTTTCTGCACCAGGTCAGGAATATGGCATTGTTATTCAATTCGTCTGGTGTGTTTGAATTTTGAATTCCCCATTTGATTACGAACTTCTGTTTATGGAAGTCAGTATGTTTTGTTATTTTACCGCTTTTCTTTATATGAGTACAAATTAATATGAGTTTCATTCCAAAATATTTATCATTGTTTATGAGGTCAATTATATCTAGGCTATATTATTCTTTTGTTTCCACACTATGTACATAGATAAGACAGATTCATATTAAAGTCAAAATGTTCTTTAACAATGAACAACACTGTAATAACAGAATAGACAGGATATTCGTTGTAGGGGTCAGTTGTTTTTCTGTAGTACATTTGTGTATAACGGTGTATCTGGCAGTGCAGGTTTTCAAACTAGAAGCAGTAATAGAGACAATACCAAATGGAGTAAGTGTATAACGGTTTATCTGGCACTGAAGGTTTTCAAACTAAAAGCAGTTATAAAGACAACACCAGATGGAGTAAGTGTATAACGGTTTATCTGGCACTGAAGGTTTTCAAACTAGAAGCAGTCATAGAGACAACACCAAATGGAGTAAGTGTATAACGGTTTATCTGGCACTGAAGGTTTTCAAACTAGAAGCAGGCATAGAGACAACATCAAATGGAGTAAGTGTATAACGGTTTATCTGGCACTGAAGGTTGTCAAACTAGAAGCAGTCATAGAGACAACACCAAATGGAGTAAGTGTATAACGGTTTATCTGGCAGTGAAGGTTGTCAAACTAGAAGCTGTCATAGAGACAACACCAAATGGAGTAAGTGTATAACGGTTTATCTGGCACTGAAGGTTTTCAAACTAGAAGCAGTCATAAAGACAACACCAGATGGAGTAAGTTTATAACGGTTTATCTGGCACTGAAGGTTTTCAAATTAGAAGCAGTCATAGAGACAACACCAAATGGAGTAAGTGTATAACGGTTTATCTGGCACTGAAGGTTTTCAAACTAGAAGCAGTCATAGAGACAACACCAGATGGAGTAAGTGTATAACAGTTTATTTGACACTGAAGGTTGTCAAACTAGAAGCAGTCATAGAAACAACATCAGATGGAGTAAATGTATAACGGTTTATCTGGCACTGAAGGTTTTCAAACTAGAAGCAGTCATAAAGACAACACCAGATGGAGTAAGTGTATAACGGTTTATCTGGCATTGAAGGTTTTCAAACTAGAGGCAGTCATAGAGACAACACCAAATGGAGTAAGTGTATAACGGTTTATCTGGCACTGAAGTTTTTCAAACTAGAAGCAGTCATAGACAGTCATATACACTTACTCCATTTGGTGTTGTCTCTATGACTGCTTCTAGTTTGAAAACCTTCAGTGCCAGATAAACCGTTATACACTTACTCCATCTGGTGTTGTCTTTATGACTGCTTCTAGTTTGAAAACCTTCAGTGCCAGATAAACCGTTATACACTTACTCCATCTGGTGTTGTCTTTATGACTGCTTCTAGTTTGACAACCTTCAGTGTCAAATAAACCGTTATACACTTACTCCATTTGGTGTTGTCTCTATGACTGCTTCTAGTTTGACAACCTTCAGTGCCAGATAAACCGTTATACACTTACTCCATTTGATGTTGTCTCTATGCCTGCTTCTAGTTTGAAAACTTTCAGTGCCAGATAAACCGTTATACACTTACTCCATTTGGTGTTGTCTCTATGACTGCTTCTAGTTTGAAAACCTTCAGTGCCAGATAAACCGTTATACACTTACTCCATCTGGTGTTGTCTTTATAACTGCTTCTAGTTTGAAAACCTTCAGTGCCAGATAAACCGTTATACACTTACTCCATTTGGTATTGTCTCTATTACTGCTTCTAGTTTGAAAACCTGCACTGCCAGATACACCGTTATACACAAATGTACTACAGAAAAACAACTGACCCCTACAACGAATATCCTGTCTATTCTGTTATTACAGTGTTGTTCATTGTTAAAGAACATTTTGACTTTAATATGAATCTGTCTTATCTATGTACATAGTGTGGAAACAAAAGAATAATATAGCCTAGATATAATTGACCTTATAAACAATGATAAATATTTTGGAATGAAACTCATATTAATTTGTACTCATATAAAGAAAAGCGGTAAAATAACAAAACATACTGACTTCCATAAACAGAAGTTCGTAATCAAATGGGGAATTCAAAATTCAAACACACCAGACGAATTGAATAACAATGCCATATTCCTGACCTGGTGCAGAAAATTGTGGATAACATCTGTTTTTATAATTAGATAAACCTCTTATTTGTATGATAGTTCTATACAATTCGATTATATAGAAAACGATGTGTAAAAAAAAAAATAGACACAATAGGCAAAAAAAATAGAATAGGGATGCAGCAGTCAACATTGTATTTAACATAAGTCACTTTAAGAACAAACAAATATGTAACAAAGAAACGAACTTATATACCTATATGGAGTTATTTTCTTTCAGAACGACAGTTCATTCTTTTTTCAGAATCAACCCTGACGATACCATGTTTCAATGATATATGCTTCAAGGCATAAAATAATGACCTGCGTGAGGTCATTATTTTCCTTGATAAATATGCAATCTATGACTTACATCAAAACTTTATTCGTCTAATAGGTTTTTTTTGGCCGGTTTGGAAATTTATCTTTTCAAAGTTCAATCGATGATAGGTTTAAAAAAAACGTCATTGCATTCCCGCATTTTAATTTTAGAAACAAGTAACGTGAAGTTTTGTTGATTTATCGCTACAATAAAGAAACATTATTATATATGTCAGATGAATTTTAATGTAGACTTTCATAAAATAAATCTGGATTACATTTGAATAGGTTTATTGATTTTTGGTGTTGTCTCTATGACTGCTTCTAGTTTGAAAAACTTCAGTGCCCGATAAACTGTTATACACTTACTCCATCTGGTGTTGTCCGTAAGACTGCTTCTAGTTTGAAAAACTTCAGTGCCAGATAAACTGTTATACACTTACTCCATCTGGTGTTGTCTTTATAACTGCTTCTAGTTTGAAAACCTTCAGTGCCAGATAAACCGTTATACACTTACTCCATTTGGTGTTGTCTCTATGACTGCTTCTAGTTTGAAAACCTTCAGTGCCAGATAAACCGTTATACACTTACTCCATTTGGTGTTGTCTCTATGACTGCTTCTAGTTTGACAACCTTCAGTGCCAGATAAACCGTTATACATCATCTCCATTTGGTGTTGTCTCTATGACTGCTTCTAGTTTGAAAACCTTCAGTGACAGATAAACCGTTATACACTTACTCCATCTGGTGTTGTCTCTATGACTGCTTCTAGTTTGAAAAACTTCAGTGCCCGATAAACTGTTATACACTTACTCCATCTGGTGTTGTCCGTAAGACTGCTTCTAGTTTGAAAACCTTCAGTGCCAGATAAACCGTTATACACTTACTCCATTTGGTGTTGTCTCTATGACTGCTTCTAGTTTGACAACCTTCAGTGCCAGATAAACCGTTATACATCATCTCCATTTGGTGTTGTCTCTATGACTGCTTCTAGTTTGAAAACCTTCAGTGCCAGATAAACCGTTATACACTTACTCCATCTGGTGTTGTCTCTATGACTGCTTCTAGTTTGAAAAACTTCAGTGCCAGATAAACTGTTATACACTTACTCCATCTGGTGTTGTCTTTATAACTGCTTCTAGTTTGAAAACCTTCAGTGCCAGATAAACCGGTATACACTTACTCCATTTGGTGTTGTCTCTATGACTGCTTCTAGTTTGAAAAACTTCAGTGCCAGATAAACCGTTATACACTTACTCCATTTGGTGTTGTCTCTATGACTGCCTAGAAACTAGAAGCAGTCATAGAGACAACACCAAATGGAGTAAGTGTATAACGGTTTATTTGACACTGAAGGTTGTCAAACTAGAAGCAGTCATAAAGACAACACCAGATGGAGTAAGTGTATAACGGTTTATCTGGCACTGAAGGTTTTCAAACTAGAAGCAGTCATAAAGACAACACCAGATGGAGTAAGTGTATAACGGTTTATTTGACACTGAAGGTTGTCAAACTAGAAGCAGTCATAAAGACAACACCAGATGGAGTAAGTGTATAACGGTTTATCTGGCACTGAAGGTTTTCAAACTAGAAGCAGTCATAAAGACAACACCAGATGGAGTAAGTGTATAACGGTTTATCTGGCACTGAAGGTTTTCAAACTAGAAGCAGTCATAGAGACAACACCAAATGGAGTAAGTGTATAACGGTTTATCTGGCACTGAAGGTTTTCAAACTAGAAGCAGTCATAGAGACAACACCAGATGGAGTAAGTGTATAACAGTTTATTTGACACTGAAGGTTGTCAAACTAGAAGCAGTCATAGAGACAACACCAGATGGAGTAAGTGTATAACGGTTTATCTGGCACTGAAGGTTTTCAAACTAGAAGCAGTCATAGAGACAACACCAGATGGAGTAAGTGTATAACGGTTTATCTGGCACTGAAGGTTTTCAAACTAGAAGCAGTCATAGAGACAACACCAGATGGAGTAAGTGTATAACGGTTTATCTGGCACTGAAGGTTTTCAAACTAGAAGCAGTCATAGAGACAACACCAAATGGAGTAAGTGTATAACGGTTTATCTGGCACTGAAGGTTTTCAAACTAGAAGCAGTCATAGAGACAACACCAGATGGAGTAAGTGTATAACAGTTTATTTGACACTGAAGGTTGTCAAACTAGAAGCAGTCATAGAGACAACACCAGATGGAGTAAGTGTATAACAGTTTATTTGACACTGAAGGTTGTCAAACTAGAAGCAGTCATAGAGACAACACCAGATGGAGTAAGTGTATAACGGTTTATCTGGCACTGAAGGTTTTCAAACTAGAAGCAGTCATAAAGACAACACCAGATGGAGTAAGTGTATAACGGTTTATCTGGCATTGAAGGTTTTCAAACTAGAGGCAGTCATAGAGACAACACCAAATGGAGTAAGTGTATAACGGTTTATCTGGCACTGAAGTTTTTCAAACTAGAAGCAGTCATAGAGACAACACCAAATGGAGTAAGTGTATAACGGTTTATCTGGCACTGAAGGTTTTCAAACTAGAAGCAGTTATAAAGACAACACCAGATGGAGTAAGTGTATAACAGTTTATCTGGCACTGAAGTTTTTCAAACTAGAAGCAGTCTTACGGACAACACCAGATGGAGTAAGTGTATAACAGTTTATCGGGCACTGAAGTTTTTCAAACTAGAAGCAGTCATAGAGACAACACCAGATGGATTAAGTGTATAACGGTTTATCTGGCACTGAAGGTTTTCAAACTAGAAGCAGTCATAGAGACAACACCAAATGGAGTAAGTGTATAACAGTTTATCTGGCAGTAAAGGTTTTCAAACTAGAAGCAGTCATAGAGACAACACCAAATGGAGATGATGTATAACGGTTTATCTGGCACTGTAGGTTGTCAAACTAGAAGCAGTCATAGAGACAACACCAAATGGAGTAAGTGTATAACGGTTTATCTGGCACTGAAGGTTTTCAAACTAGAAGCAGTCATAGAGACAACACCAAATGGAGATGGTGTATAATGGTTTATCTGGCACTGAAGGTTTTCAAACTAGAAGCTGTCATAGAGACAACACCAAATGGAGTAAGTGTATAACGGTTTATCTGGCACTGAAGGTTGTCAAACTAGAAGCAGTCATAGAGACAACACTAAATGAAGTAAGTGTATAACGGTTTATCTGGCACTGAAGGTTTTTAAACTAGAAGCAGTCATAGAGACAACAACAAATGGAGTAAGTGTATAACGGTTTATCTGGCACTGAAGGTTTTCAAACTAGAAGCAGTCATAGAGACAACACCAAATGGAGTAAGTGTATAACGGTTTATCTGGCAGTGAAGGTTGTCAAACTAGAAGCAGTCATAAAGACAACACCAGATGAAGTAAGTGTATAACGGTTTATCTGGCACTGAAGGTTTTCAAACTAGAAGCAGTCATAGAGACAACACCAAATGGAGATGGTGTATAACGGTTTATCTGGCACTGAATGTTTTCAAACTAGAAGCTGTCATAGAGACAACACCAAATGGAGTAAGTGTATAACGGTTTATCTGGCACTGAAGGTTTTCAAAGTAGAAGCAGTCATAGAGACAACACCAAATGGAGTAAGTGTATAACGGTTTATCTGCCACTGAAGGTTTTCAAACTAGAAGCAGTCATAGAGACAACACCAAATGGAGTAAGTGTATAACGGTTTATCTGGCACTGAAGGTTTTCAAACTAGAAGCAGTCATAGAGACAACACCAAATGGAGTAAGTGTATAACGGTTTATCTGGCAGTGAAGGTTGTCAAACTAGAAGCAGTCATAAAGACAACACCAGATGGAGTAAGTGTATAACGGTGTATCTGGCACTGAAGGTTTTCAAACTAGAAACAGTCATAGAGACAACACCACATGGAGTAAGTGTATAACATTAGTTCTGTCTCATCAATATTTTCCATTTTCTTTTTTGTCTTTTAACAAAAATATTTCTTTCACGTTGGAATTTATTGTAACAACTTGTGTTTGCTGTCTCATGATATCCCTTGTCCCTTAAATATCAATTTCTTTTTATTTTGTTGTGTAGGTATTGTGGAGGAATTGGACTCTATTACTAAAAGTTTATTTTCTATAAAGTTTTGAAGCTTATTTTTTTTGTAGGTTGATTGTGATGTACATGAAAACAGAATCATGAAGAGATCCAACTCATTGGTGGACCAACTAATAAAAGTACAGGTATATAAAGTAAAAACACAAAAATATTGAACTCCGAGGAAAATTCAAAAAGGAAAGTCCCAAACCAAATGGCGAAATCAAAAGATCAAACACATCAAACGAATGGATAACAACTGTCATATTCCTGACTTGGTTCAGTCATTTTCTAATGTAGAAAATGGTGGAATGACCCTGTTTTTTTTGCTAGCTCAACCTCTCGCTTGTATGACAATTGCATCGAATTCCGTTACATTGTCAACGATGCGTGAACAAAACAAACAGACACAATAAGTAAAAATGTCAAAAATAGTGGTACAGCAGTCAGCATTGTGTTATCATCTTAATCACTATAAAAACAAGAAATGTAACGAAAAAGCATAGATACCAGGATTGAAATTTTATATTAACGCCAGACGCGAGTTTCGTCCACAAAAGACTCATCAGTCACGCTCAAATAAAAAAAAATGTTAAAGAACGCCAAAAAACGTACGAAGTTGAAGAGCATTGAGAACTAAAAATGGCTGAAAGGTTTGTTAAATACAGCTAAGAAAATACTAGGTAAACTGTTCCTGAGGTATAGCTATAGGAAGATGTAGTCTTTAATATCATGCAATCTCTAAAACTCTGAAACATGGGTATGATATTAAATTATTTTGAAATGTTCATATGTTGATATATTTCATCGTTTATATAACAGGTCATTTACAGTACATACCCCATATGTGCACATTTTTTTTTATACTAAACGCTGACATTATCAATTTCAATATGACATGGAATTACCGCTTTCAGTTCCCAAAAATGAAAAAGACGTCGGTTTTTTTTATGATAATTTTTTTATTTTTAGATAATTACAAAATAAGCCAACTCTGTAAAATTTGTATATTTTATGGAGGTAAATAATTATATTCATTTAGATTTTGACCAAAATAAGATTAAATCTTTGTATAAAATTTCTCATTTTTGATAATAGTTACTTTTTCTTTTATATTTGCATATCTTAGAGTCAAATACTGTTGGAACACTGTCGTAATAGTTGTTGCGTTTATTGATCTTAGAAAATGTTTTGACTTCATAGACAGAGATATGATGCTGTATAAACTACTCATACACAACATTGATGGCAAACTGTACAACTCTGTGAAAAGCATCTATCAGAATTCTGAATCTTGTGTCCGATTAAATGGCAAACTTACAAGCTGGTTTGACTGTAAATCCGGAGTGAAACAGGGGGACAATTTATCCCCGACACTTTTCTCAATATTTATCAATGATCTAGTAAAGGAATTGAACGATTTAAACGTAGGAATAGATTTAGATAGTAGAAAATTGTCAGTTTTATTGTATGCGGACGACATAGCCATATTAGCGAAATCGGAATTGGACCTTCAATGTATGTTAGATAAACTTCACCAATGGTGTAAGCGATGGCGAGTATTGATTAACACTGATAAGTCGAAATGTATTCATTTTAGGAAAGGGAAATCGAAACAAACTGAGTTTAATTTCACCGTGGGCAGGAACCAGTTGGAATTAGTTAACGAGTACAAATACTTAGGTATAACATTTAGCTACAACGGCAGTTTTTTGTCAAATGTGGATCTTCTTGCGAAAAGTGGCGGACGAGCACTTGGGAATATAATTGCTAAAATCCATAATATTAAGGACTTTGGATATAAGTCATATGAAAAATTATTCAACTCATGTATTGTTCCTATACTTGATTACTCGTCTGGTGTATGGGGATACCGAAAATATCAGTCAATAGACAATATTCAGAACAGGGCTATTCGTTACTATTTAGGAGTACACAGATTTGCACCTATCCTTGCTATACACGGAGATATCGGCTGGATCCCGAGTCAGTATCGGCGTTGGGTCAATATGGTGAGATACTGGAATAGACTCATTCGATTTGACAACAACCGCATCACCAAATTAGCATTCAATATTGACTATGATCGTTGTAAAAGTAACTGGTGTAGTGAAGTAAAGGATATACTAGACCAGCTTGAACTAGGACATTTTTACGAACTGAAATCAGAGGTCGATTTATCTTTGGTTGAAACTTACATTTTTCGTCTGTATTCAGATGTCTGGAGGAATTCCGTCCAAGACGTTTCAAAATTACGAACATATAGGAACTTTAAAACAGTCTTTGAAACTGAAAATTATGTGAATTTGAACTTGAGTAAAATTGAGCGGTCACACTTAGCGCAATTTAGAAGTGGAATTTTACCATTAAGAGTGGAAACTGGTAGATACTCAAACGAAAGTGTAGAAGAAAGACTATGTATATTTTGTAAAAATCAAGAAACTGAAACTGAGTTCCATTTTATGTTTGATTGTCCATTGTATATTGAATGTCGAGTTAACTTTTTTGGTAAACTTTTAATTGAGGAAAATTTCACAGATTTGAATCATGCTGACAAATTGAACTTTTTAATGTCTTTCCACATAAGAAAATTAGCAAAATATATAGTTCGTGCATTTCATATCAGACGTCAGTTGTTATATAACACTTAATTTTTTTTACATATTTAAAGCTTAAATTTTTGTTTACAAATATTTTTATGTCTATATAATTTTGAAATTTACTTACGTCAACGAACGATTAGAACGTGATATAATTGTTTAATAATTGTTTTACTTTATTTGAGGTGACTTATAGGTCCATTGGGCCGGGTGTATTACTATTTATCATATATCATATGTCTATAATCTGTACATAATTTACACATGTCACTATAATAAATAATTTACCTACTTACTTACTTACTTAGTACCCACATATGTCCAGATAATGAGTCACGTGATTGCAAATGCAGTGGTAAGTAAACTATGTAAACACCAACGAAGCACATAGTTTGAAATTGTTACGTTTAAATGTAAAGTAGCTTTTTTTTAAAAATAAGAAATTTGAGAAATTTTATATAAATCATATAAGTTATTACACATTTGCGTATGATTCAAAGTAGCTAAAACAAACACATAAATATTTATGTGCACTTTTTATGAACAAAAAATCCCAACTCACGATACATTCAGCGTCATAATCACACTAGACGTCCCCACTCACGATACATACAGCGTCATAATCCCACTAGACGTCCCCACTCACGAAACAAACAGCGTCATAGTGTGCATTCATTATTATTCGTTGTATACCAATTTTCGTGGTTTTCGTTAATACAGGTGATCCACGAATTAAAATGTTCAACGAAATATTTTTTTTTAATCAGGTGGTATGAAGACTTTGGTAAAACCACGAAATTACATATCCACGAAAAGGAACATGTTTTACAATCCACAAAAATTGGTACCCACGAAAATAAATTAATCAACAGTAATCCACTAGACGTTACTGTATGATATCCATTGCCACTGATATCACCTTGTTTTAAAAGCAGCTTAAGTCATTTGCCTCATTATATCATATCGATTCCTGCATATGTAACGATATAAGACCAAATCAAAATATAATTACAATACAGTTGTATTCAAAAGACTTTAGTGTATGAGTGTAACATATTTATACAAACCAAAACCAAGATTTCAAATTATGACACCCAAAAGTGCATTTAATATTAATCACCCTTACTGATGAACAAATTGATCCTCAATCTTCTGCCACAAATACATGTTTATTCACAATTACCACCACAATCAACAGGCATTTGTTTCTATCCATTGGAAGACCCACAATCAACATATATATATCAAAGTGGGTCTTCCAATGGATAGAAACTAGTGCCTGTGTCACAAGCACACACATCAGTACACGGGAGATCCGATTTTCCTCATTTACACTGACCGTTGCATCTTTTCCCACATCCATAATGTACAAGCTCCTCACAAGATGATGAGTCATCAGAAAAAGTTTTTGTAAAAGTGTTCCAATGGATTCTCGTTGTCCCTTTGCCATCCATTTGGGTTTGGACTGGAAAGTATAAGAGCTAATTACAAGCTCGATCCCTTAACACCGGACTTAGTATATTGCACGTTTCATCACCAACGAGATGATTTAAGCGAATTGTAAACTTTCCATTTCTATGAAACAACATTCCAGCAGCGCTTGCATACGAAGTATATATCTCCCAATTGAGAGGATATTCCCGCGCTTGTATTTCCAATCAAGGTTTCCTACGTCGTAACTACAATCCCCTTTCCTTTTCATGAATGTGACTTTTCGAATCAGACTATTTACTGGGTTTGTATAAACAGAGGCAACAAAAACCAAAACCAAGATTTCAAATTATGACACCCAAAAGTGCATTTAATATTAATCACCCTTACTGATGAACAAATTGATCCTCAATCTTCTGCCACAAATACATGTTTATTCACAATTACCACCACAATCAACAGGCATTTGTTTCTATCCATTGGAAGACCCACAATCAACATATATATATCAAAGTGGGTCTTCCAATGGATAGAAACTAGTGCCTGTGTCACAAGCACACACATCAGTACACGGGAGATCCGATTTTCCTCATTTACACTGACCGTTGCATCTTTTCCCACATCCATAATGTACAAGCTCCTCACAAGATGATGAGTCATCAGAAAAAAGTTTTTGTAAAAGTGTTCCAATGGATTCTCGTTGTCCCTTTGCCATCCATTTGGGTTTGGACTGGAAAGTATAAGAGCTAATTACAAGCTCGATCCCTTAACACCGGACTTAGTATATTGCACGTTTCATCACCAACGAGATGATTTAAGCGAATTGTAAACTTTCCATTTCTATGAAACAACATTCCAGCAGCGCTTGCATACGAAGTATATATCTCCCAATTGAGAGGATATTCCCGCGCTTGTATTTCCAATCAAGGTTTCCTACGTCGTAACTACAATCCCCTTTCCTTTTCATGAATGTGACTTTTCGAATCAGACTATTTACTGGGTTTGTATAAACAGAGGCAACACGACAAGATCCACATGTGAAGCAGGATCTGCTTACCTTTCAGGAACATTGGAGATTATCCCCAGTTTTTTGTAAGTTTCATGTTGTCCATTCTTTAGTTTTCTATGTTGTATCTACACTAGAATCATGATGCATGTGTCTGATTCAAATGAGTCATGATTCGAACAGTCGATACTTATGTTGCTGTCATAGCTGTTCCGCTATTCCTTGATAAAGGAGCAGAGGAACTTTAGCTTGTGTTTGAGAGTGGGAAAAGCTTTAGATTGATCATTATCCATAACCTTTCAAATTAACCTCGCACAGAGCGATTTCACGCTTACTTGATAAGAAAAAAGACTGCGTGGGTGATATGAATGGCGTTTGAAGATGTGACTTCAGAATTTAGAAAGATGATTGATCAGTCAAAATCACCAGATATTGATTTTGATAATGATTACCATGGCGGATGTGAATGAGTAACATGCTTGGAATTGGTTCCTTTGCTAAATTTTCCAGAATGTCGAATAGACAAATATGATCCATGGGAGCCATTTTGGACAACTCTTTGTGAGGCTTTTTCATCTTGTGAGGAGATTGTACATTAAAAATGAAAGAAGAGATGACACGGCCTTTGTAAATGTGGCAAATAATCAGGTCTCCAGTGCACTGCTTTGTGTACTCGTGGTGGTGATTGTGAATAAACATGTATTTCCAGTCATTAAGTAGTAATTATAAAGATGTTTGGATTTTCTTATTACCTGGCATAGATTACCATAGCCGTATTTGGCACAACCTTTTGGAATTTCGGATCCTCAATGCTCATCAACTTTGCTTTTGTTTGGCTTCACAAATATTTTGATATGAGCGTCATTGATGAGTCTTATGTAGACGAAACGCGCGTCTGGCGTACTTAATAAAAATCTTGGAACCTTTGAACTATTTGAGTACTTTAGTGACCTTATTTTGTTAATAAATCAATCTAAAACTCTACATCGAGGATACAGAATGCAGGCAGGAAGGTTTTTTTAAGAGATATGTTCTATATAATGTATCCATGAGGAGATCCAAAGAAAACTTCATGCGCAATATACTGATAGTAGCAACACCTTAATACACATTTCAAATACCTTCCAAAAAAATACGCTTGTTTAAGTTCAATTTTCGCCATGTTGCCATGTTGGATTAAACTGGAGGTGGGGTTTTTTAAAGTCATAAACTTTATAAAATATACCCAAAAGTAGCACATAACAAAAGCCGAATATAATGATAGTTGCATAATAAAACAACTTTGTAAATAATTCAGCCTTCGATATTTAGGCTCAATTTAGTACAATGTCCTCCATATTGTATTTTATCGAAAGTGGTGCATTTTTGTAAATGCCTCGCTATCTGAAATTTAAAAGTAATACATTGTACTAGATAAAGCTTCATGCTTGTAGCAAGATGTGCCCAAATTTTCAAAGAGCCGCCGTACTCTTTTTTACTACTGAAGTAATATATGTCATTTAAAGTCCAATTTGAATCTGATTTCTTTTCAGAGGCGCCTTTGATCCAGAATGCAACCGATCATATGTATGCAACAGATAAAACAAACCTACTCCTCCCGTGTCACGTTACCGGATATCCAGTGCCTTATGTCACGTGGACAGTGAACGGAAGTAGAATATCAAGCAATGACAAATTTCTAGTCAGAGAAGATGGACTTCTGATACAACGTGTGACATATACTGATCATGGAAGTTATACATGTACTGCACGTTATATTGTAGGAACGAATAGCAGAACGGTGACATTGGATGTTAAGAAATCAATTTAAACATATCTTTTTCAGATATATGTTCAGTTGTATATTTAAAATTGAGTATGGAAATGAGGAATGTGTCAAAGAGACAACAACCCGACCATAGAAAAACAACATAAAAAACAACAGCAGATTTTTTTTTTGTATGTATATACATAAAACGTTGAAAAAACAAACTTGATTTTGATATACTTTTCTTTTGAACAATACAATATCTTTAAACTAATCAACCTTTAAGAATGTAAAACATTTTTAACCACATACCATTTTGAGGTACATTTAAATGAAAGCAATGGAAAGTCCATAAACAAGATATCACCGAATCCTGAAATATAAAAATCAACAGTTATACAATTGTAATATTCCTGACTTTGACAAGCATTATCCGAAGAAAAAATAAGTCAGTGCTCTAAAAAATGTGTCAAAAACATTCCAAATTTTTATGTTGTACACGTTCCCTTGCCTATGTGCAAGAGGGACGAAATTCTAGAGGGACAGTCAAACTCATAGGTCAAACATAAACTGACAACGCCATGGCTAAAAATTAAAAGAACAAACCGACAAACAATAGTACACATAACACAAGATACAGAAACTAAAGAAAAGCAACACGAACTCTACCAAAAACTAGGGGTGATCGCAGATGCTCACCGTGGCACCAGTCGTGTAGTTTATGAGATAGCAAACCCGGTAATTAGTCTTATTAGGTAGGTCCCATCATGACAGGGAAGTCGTAAAGTGTTGTTTTCAAACGTCCCTTAATGTCAATTATCTAGATGTAAGTCAAGATATGAGGTCGACTTAACTGTATCTGTTGTATCCTTTATCTCTTGTTCGATGAGATCGATGCATTCGACAAAGTCATCAAATTTTGAGTTTTTTAGCGCAAGAACATCATCTATATAGCGGATCGTAAAGATAAAGGATATTGCTAACTTCTATCTTTCTTCCTAAAAAGTTCCTGTTTAAGTCAGCTTCATAATCTTAAAGATACAAGGCAGAACGAGGGGCACAATTCGTTCCAATTGGAATGCCGATATCCTGTTGTCAAACACGTTTTCAGAACGTAAAAAATATGTTGTCAATCAAGAAATCAAGCATCTGGATAATGTCAGTTTCAGATTTCAATTGATTGATAACATTAATAAAGTATAGTCCTAAAGTCAACATCTTAATGTGTACTGATTGTTCATAAATGGTTGACGTCAAATGACCACTATTTCATACGCATTTACAACAAGACTGAAAAAAAAACAATGACAAACAGACTAACACTAGTACACAAAACGCAACATAGAAAAACAAAAGATTGAGTAACACGAACCCCTTAAAAACAAGGGGTGATCACAGGTACTGCGGAATAGTATGAAGATTCATCTCGACATGTGGCACCCATTGCGTTGATTATTTTGATTATGTTGGTACACACGAAATGATATGTCTTATTCGGTAGGTCACATTCGTGAGAAGGAGACTATCCGAGAACATTATCTATATATTTTTTCGTCATAAGATCGAAGTTCCTGTATGAAGTCAGCCGCATATGAATAAAGAAACAAGTCGAAAAAAAGGTGCAACGTTGTGCACAACAAGTTAATTAGTACCAAAATGGAAAAACAATCTGAGTTTAATTAATAGAAGTTATTAAAGAAGAGAAAAGGAAGCGGGTTCATTTATTATCCTTCATTATTAACGTTCAAACATAATCATTTGAAAGCTTGAAATGTATGAACGAAAATCCAAGCATTAAGAATTATATGACCAAGTAGGTGTTAAATGAACAGCAAAACATGATCTTATTTTTAGATTCAATTCAATCGAGCAGCAGCTTTAAAGATGAATCGTATCAATTGACATGTGTTTAAAAAAAAACCCAACATAGAATCCTTTTAGAAGAAGGATACGAAAGATTCCAAAGGGACAGCCAAACTCATTAGTCGAAAATAAACTGACAACACCATGGCTGAAAATTGAAAAGGAAAAACAGACAAACAGTAATACACATGACACAACATAGAAAACTAAAGAATAAACAACACGAACCCCAATAAAAACCAAGGGTCATTGCTGGTGCTCTGGAAGGATAGGCAGATCCTGCTCCACATGTGGAATTAGAATCAAGACGAACTTTTAAACATATCAGATCACGACAACTACACAAGTATGTTCATTTTAACAGTCATACTTGATCGATACCTCTGCTTGTTAACTATTTGTCGTCGGGTGCATCATCAGCTCGGGTACTGACTTGATATATAACAGACCTTTAAGAATCTGTCAGTTTATAAAATTATAAAGAAACCAAGATCATTTAGTTGATATTTTTACTGGAATGATATCTATAACGAATTCAATACATCATGTTATCTACGAACAAAAAGTGTATTGAAGGTGTGTATTTATAACCAAGGCCAGTACTGTGCTTGTTCCTGACCTGGTTATTCATCTTGCTAGGTTGGGGGAACTAGCTGGTAGCTTTGACATGAATACATGTCAACGTAACACAGATTCAAAGTTCAATATATAATGTTTATTAATCAGCATTCAATATAGTTATCAATCACAATAATCACATAAGTTTATGAGACATAATAAAACAGCATGTCTAATATAAATCCAAGTCTATAACACAAGTGTCCAATACGTGTCTATAAAGCAAGTCTCAGAATACAAGCCTAATACATGACTATAAAGCAAGTCTCAGAATACAAGTCTAATACATGACTGTCCCTTACTACTACATGGTCAACTAATATATATTGTCTTTCATTATTTAATTTACATAACATTAATACTCAAATAATCTAATTTACATAATAATGCTAGTTTATCTATTTTGCAAATATCCAGTCTTTTGTGACATAACCTAAATCATCTTAAAAAGTAAGAAATCCTTTTTGTATATATAACACTTCTTTAATCCTTAATTCTCTATTGTTAATTTAGCCCTCAGAGGATTACATAATAATTTGCTTTACACTTATCTAAAATTGTGAAGATTTATATTAACTATTTATCAAGTAAATTATTTCTTAAGCTAGTGCTAAATATCTTAACTAATACTAAATTATAACAAATCTTTGAATTCCACATTTTAACATTCTTGTATCTAAAATATACTGGTTATATATTCATCGTGTCCTAGTGTTAAATGAGGATGATTCAGATCTAAAAAAAAGAGTTAAAACCAGTAGTGGTAACCTTGCCGTGTATATTGTAATATGCTTGTTCAAAGTCGGAAACTTTATAACTTATTGTTGTATGTCATAGCTTTAAGAGCACTTTTTGAGAATTAACTGCGGAAGCAGACGTTTTTTTTTGTTGCATGTGTTTTTAGAAAATATCGATAAACAATCAGAACCTCTAACCGCATTGAATCAAACATTATATTCAGTGCTTTTTGGTGCTCGATTGTTGTCTGATTGAAGTTTATCATCTGGCCTGCTGTTAATCTGTTCAAAAATTATTATTAGTTCATACTAATCATTGCAAATATACCAGCTCATACAACTTAAATCAATGAACCAATATATGTCCGTAATGTATGTTTACACCGTTTTGGCTGTTGAATCTCAATTATATTTAGAGTATCATATTATGTCTAGATCTTTTTTTTGTGTGATTATGTCACAAAGTCAATATTACGATACGATCGATCGATTGATCAGTTAAAACTGTAATTGTTTGTTTGATGGACCTTTAAATATCTACTTCTCATAAAACGTTATTTTTAGCCATGGCACTTAATTCGAGACAATTAATTATAGACGACCGATAAACCTGTCAGACAAGTTTCTAAAAATAAATTATTCTAATAGAATAACTAGATGACATCATCTAACGAATATACCCGTATGTAAAAAATGTCTCGACTTGTCGTCAGTCAGTAAAATAAATATGAAACGAAAGTAAAAGTTCTTTTTAAACAAGAAGACGTTTTCAACTAGTGAAGGTAAGTTTTATTAGCGATATTAAATATCAGTACATATAGTACCTTATGCAAACATTAATTTGAGACATAATCTACCTTATACATGTATTTGTGTTTTACAATTATTTGACCTTTATGAAGAGAATCAAATATACTCATAAACACTGTGGGATACATGAGCCACAAAATTTAATGTAAATTTGTTTTAAGGGCATAAACAACACTTCTTTAACCGTTTCATTCACTCTTTTACAGATCTAGATCCACCATTGGTCGTAAGAGTGTACTTCCTGTTTTAATATTCTTATCGATGTTATAAAAAAAACTACTTTTCAATAGGAGACTACACTCACTAAAAGTTTGCCAAGAACTTTTCAAGTTATTATTTCACTTTAATATTACCAAATTTATATTAAAAAAAGAGAGGTAAAAACCAAAAGTACTTTCTTTTTTCAAACTAATATCATATTTATTCTGTTACAGTATTCTAATTTTAGAAAGAAGTTTGACGGGTTTTTCAGTCTTTTTCGTATCGTGTAATATTAACAAATAATAACTTTAAAAGGTAGCAGAGAAAACCAAAACACACAAACAGACATATCGATAAACAAAATTAAAAAATAAGAAACACGAACCTCGCCAAAAATCGGGGTAGAAGGTGCTCCGGAAAGGTATGCAGATCTTGCTTTACATGCGGCGTCCGTCGTGTAGCTTATGTATTAACAATCCGGTAATAAGTCTTACCTGGTAGGTCAAATTCGTGTGAAGGGAGCAGGTTGTTGTTACAACATGCGGAATTTATCCGCTGTCATGTGTGAATCGGACATTCAATAATGGGCAATCAACTCATGATGGCATATCCGTAAAACTTGTGTTGATAACTTCATTGTACACAGCAACCCTCTATCAAATACTGCACGATAAATCACGATAGGAAATACAAGCCCTAAAATTGTACCAACTGGAAAATATATATACTCCAGCTGATGCAAGTAATGCTGGACTCTTGCAACATAGAAATAGAAAACTCACAAATGGGAAGCTGAAATCATTTGTATAATCGTAAAGTGTTCAACAGATCCTCATTGTCAATTTTATTTTATGTAAGTCAATGTTTGAGGCAGAGTTAACTGTATGTGTTGTATCCTTTATCTCAAGTTCCATTGTGTACATGCGTTCCACAAAGTCCCTAAATTTTAATTTTTTTTAACGAGAAAACATCATATTTTTTGCGGAAAGCGAATTTAAAGGATATTACCAACTAATTTTCCTTTTCATAAGAAGTTCCGGTATGAAATCAGCCTTACTTGAATAAAGGAACAAGTCGAGAAGAGAGACAAAATACAAGTTCTTCACAATAAGTTGATAAGGACTATTAAATTGGTCCAAACATGATGTTTAACTAACATTTCTAAAAATGTATGTAGGTAAATTTTGAAATTATTGATAACAACTAAGGTCATAGTGTTTCTTTTTTTTTCTCAAATTGATTTCTTATGTGATCAATTAGTCAAGTTAGTTAGAACTATAGTGTTGAAAGGGATTATAAACACAGGCAGTAACGTCTTCCTGTATGAAGTCAGCCCCATAAGAACAAACGAACAAGTCGGTAAGAAAAGGGACACACTTTTGTCTCTAATAAAACATAATACAATATTACTACAGGCAGATAAAACATTGTTACTAACTATCGATACAAACTAATCTTACTAACTAGCGGTAAATATAATATTACAAAGTAGCAATATAGACACTATGTTCATCTTAATGCATTACAATAGTATATATTACAATAGTGAAATATGAAAACCCTTAAATGTTTGTGATATTAGTATTTTAATATGACATACATGTATGATGTTCGATCTGTACTTTCAATACTTTTAAACCTTCTGATGTATCTTAACGACAAACCCGCTGTAGTTGCCCTATTTACTCATTTTTTTTAATTATTGGCTACGTCACTGTTTTAATAAAAATACCTCATATCAATCAGTTTTTAAATAAAAGCTTGTGCTATATTTTATATATGATGAATGAATAATAACGTATCTATTTGCTGTCATTATTTATAACCATGCACTTGAAGACCTCTTAATTGATTCAATTACATTTGCACAAATTCAATACCCGTATGTTTAAATGCCTCGACTAGCCATCAGTCGGCCAAATATATAAATAAATATGAATCTCAAGTGGAAGTGTGTTTTTTAAACAAAGAAAACGTTTTCAATTTGTGAAGATATGTGTAAATCTAATTCGTGTTATTGAAAACGCCTTGTTGCTAATGCAGAATTTAAATTCAGATATAATCGACTTTATATTTGCTTGTGTTCAAAACCATACCTGAGATGAAGAGAGAACAGTATATGACGGTAAATACTGGTGGGCCCTGGAGCTATACATATACCTGAAAATTACGTCTTTAGTGCATAAGAAAAGACTTCCATTAATATGTATTTCCCCCTTTTGAAAGATCTAGATCAAGATCCACTATGTTAAGTAGGGCGTACTTCTTATTCTACTCACTTTTTTCCTTTGATATCAAAATGAACGAATGAGCAATATTGTAGACTACTGTCATGGATAATTTGCCATATACCAACTCATCACGCCATTGTTTAAGTGGTACATTTTAAATAAATTTAATTATAGAAAAGCGGACACCTGTACAATATCTGTTTTGTAAGATAATAGCATAGTCATTCTTTAACACATTTAAATACAATCTAATTTTAGAAACTTGTCTAACAGGGTTGCCAGTCATCGTTGTGTACGTGTTTCATATTAAATTTCACAGTTTACAATAACTTTAAAAGTATAAAGTGAACAATACAATCCACATTTAAATGATCATTTAACATGATAGTAGTAAACTTGTAAATGATCGAGTCACGTGTCTAATATCAGTTCCTACTACCTTATCAACTTTCATTGTATTTGCATGTGATCTCGCAAATTAATTATTGTATGAGGGTTAAACACAGGACAGTAACTTTCTTGTCGAACTGTGACGAACTTTTAGCACTCTACGTGTTAACAACGACTTCAAAAGCTATGTTCATTTAAGAATTGAATGCTTTTTTTTGTAAATTTATTGGGGTGTAAATGCGTTGACCGAAGTACATTTTGTATGAAGCGCGGAAGCGCTTCATTCTAAAAATGTACGCACGGTCAACGCTTTTACAACCCTATAAAGTTACAAAAAGAA